>NC_051063.1:300000-415000 GCF_004664715.2 Peromyscus leucopus
CCATTCACGGCTCAGGACCACCCAGATAAGTAGAAGCCTCTCCACGGTTCTGCCTGGCTCTCTGAGTATCTTGAATTTACTGCCATTTTTAATCCGTACTGCCCATAAATGTTCCGAGGAAGCCAGAACCTAGGACTTTCTGCGTGCTAAGGGCAGACTCTACCTTGGAGTTTTAATCTTCCCTAATTGCCAGTTTAAGCCAGGAAAATTTTTTTTTTGGTTCCAGTTTACTCTTTTAAAACCGGAATTGCCCATGCAGACCCTGTTTCCATGTGAAAAGATAGGATGCTGTCAGCTGCCTGCTGAGAAGGACAGGGTCCCTCTGGTCCCCAGTCTCCACTGCGCCCTCCTGTCCACTCCCACTCGGCCACTTCTCTCGGTTCCACCGACAGCTAACAACGAAGTCAGCTTTCATGACACCCAGTAAAGTAACAAATGAGAGGTCTTGAAAGCAATGTAACTTTGAAACATGGTTGTAACGCAAAGTTACCTTAAAGACAGACTGGAAGAGCCAATAAACAATTTTTATCCCTGAAACAAGGTTACTTTCCTCTCCTTTATTCTTTGTTTAAAAAAAAAAAAAAGACTGAATTTACAAAAACGTAACAGATAACTGGCCCCGTGGCCTAGATCTCTATAATCCCAGCTGCTCCGGAGGCTGAGGCAAGAGGGTTGAGAGTTCAAATCCAGTCTGGGAAACTTAGCAAGACCCTCTCTTCATTTTAAAAAAAAAAAAATGTTTTAAAACTGTTGGAGATGAGCCAAGTGGTGGTGGCGCACACCTTTAATCCCAGCACTCAGGGAGCAGAGGCAGGTGGATCTCTGAGTTCGAGGCCAGCCTGGTCTACAGAGTGAGTTCCAGGATAGCCAAGGCTACACATAGGAATCCTGTCTCAAAGGGAAAAAACCCACTGGAGAGGTAGCCTGGTAGTAGAGCACTTGCCGAGCATGCATGAGGTTCTGGGTTCAATCTCCAGCACTGCACACGTGCACATGCGAAGCCTGGCAGAGTCCAGCCATGTGCTGTGCTCGGCACCTTTCCCAAAGTTCTTAAGACGTCCATACCAGGCTTGTAATTTTTCTCTGACTTTACAGCCATCTTTGGGGGTGGGCCCTCATTCTCCCTAGACTATAAGCTTCTTGGGCACAGAAAATGATGCCCCACACTTGGCATGACCCCTGACCTTGACTTTAGATAGGCTCTGTCAGCAGGCAGGAACAGGAGGAAGGCTGGAGCACCGCTACTGCCTGCAAGGTTCTGGAGTTCAAGTCCCAGCCCCACCTCTTCTGGGCATGGGCCTTCAAACCTGTAAAATGGGTATAATGGCCCCAGCCAGTGACCCGAGGCTGCTGTGAGAACACAGCCAGGTGCTTCCCACAGCATCTGCAGGGCCACAGTGCAAAGCCAACGCCACGATTGTGAGCCTTGCTTGGAGGACGAAAGGAAAGAAGGGAATGTGTGTTCCAGGGACTCATTGCAAATGCGTCTGCACTTCAGAAGACCAACGCAATATTTAAACTATTTGAATCTTCTAAACAAAGCCATCAGTTCCTCTCAGCTCCCTTAGCTGTCCTTACTTTTTATTTCCCATGAAGCCACAAAAGTCTTCACAAAAGCAAATAGGAGCAGAGACCAGTACCTCCCTCGGTATAGTTTCTGTCCTGGTCACCACAGACCAACTGTATGTCTTCGCAAGTCCCGTGACTCCTGAAGGCCACCTGCCCAGGGTGGACACTTGTGTGGCCCCCCAGCCCCGAGGTCTGACTTACAGCACTCAATGGGGTTGGACGCTGCCTGCAGGGAGATGATGCGGCCACTCGGCTCCGGGACGTGCACTCGGAACACCAGGCGAACTCGCGTGTTCTTTCTGCCGATGTCTGTCTCGCCCTTCCGCAGCTCGATGTCGGCGTTTCGAAGCTTCAGGATGCCTGCACAGTCGATGCTGCACAGAGGAGAGCCCGGGTCATAAGAACTGTCTCACTGAGCAGAAAAGATCACCCCCAAACCCACCTAAGGTAGTTAACCATGCATCCTCCCGACAGCCACAGTGGGAGATTGCAGTAATTTCCCCAGGTATTATAACCAGAATGGCATACCAAGAGGTCAAATTTTCAAAAAAAAAAAAAAAAAAGAGGAAAAAAAAGCTTTACAGAGTACATAGATCATCTCCTGAGTAGAGACTTCTTCTAGGGAAAATTTTCTCATCAATGTTTCTATTCTCAAAAGCACCAGAAAAACTCAGGTAGGCAGCTGGTGGAACTGGCCAGGGCTATTCCACAAACATCAGAGTATCGAGGTCTCTTGAATTTACCAAACAAGAAAACACACTTGGTCTTTGGAAATGCACACCAAGGTCTCTAAAAGCCAAGGCGTGATCGACCACCTCTCAAAGGACTCAGGGCCACGGTGTGAGAGATGAAAGTGAGGACTGGGGAATGTGAACCCTGTTAGCGGTGGGGACGGCACAATTAGTGCCCTGAGATCGCGTGCCTCCCTCCCACAGCCTTTCTGTAGGCCCGAGTTTATTTCCTCATAAAGGTTCTTTGATGCTGACTTGTAAGTGCCATGTGCCAGCTCTGGCCATGGGTAGAAGTGTGACATGCATGACCTGTGCTGTCACTGAAAAGTTTCTTTAGGTCCACCGATCTTTGGGTTTGTTCTATTTTTTGAGGGAGGGTCTCACGTAGCCAGGGCTGGTCTGGGACTCAATACGTAGCAAAAGATGGTTTTAGCTACAAACTCCAGAGCTTCCTGCCTCCATCCACAGTCCCAAGTGCTAGGATTACGGGTGTGTGTTGCCATGGCCAGCTTTCACGGAACACTTCTTAAATAGAAGAATCAGATGGGTGGCCCCAAGCTCGGACAGTCCCAGCAATGGCTGTTGTGGTACCCTCACAGAGATGCCCCCATCTGTCACTCAGGCCCCGCTTTACTCTCTCAGGAAGCCCTGCCCCTGCGCGGCCTTACGTGGCTCTCATGTTGTTTTTTGGCTCCAACGGGATCTCCAGGACCTTGGTGTTGCCCACGATCTTCTCATAGCTGGTGGTGGTAACGGTTTTGCCCGTGATCCTGTGTACTTGGTAGAAAGCATGCGGCTTAAGGATCCTCTCATCAGCCGTCCCAATGAAGATCTGAAGGCCCAGGGGCTTGTTTTCCATGTAGCCATGGAGCTGAGGGAAGAAGAACAAAATCTTTCTTTCTTTCTTCTTACTTTTTTTTTTTTGGGGGGGGGGCAGCCTGCTCTAGTCTGACCATCGGAGAAGATTAAAGGAGCACGTGGCCAGTGAAAGAGTGTGGGGTTACTGTGTGGCCTGGAGGACTGCGTGACCAGAAGCAGCCTTGGTGTCCAACCAGAGCAGCTGTTCCAGTAGGTCACAGGGATCTCCTCTAAAGGGCTGGATGAAAGGGCTCCGCAGTTAAAGGTAGTGTCTGCTCTTACAGAGGACCCAGGTTCGATTCCCAGCATCACATGAAGGCTCACAACCATCTGTAACTCCAGTTCCAGGGGATTCCATGTTGTCTTCTGGCCTCCACAGGCACCAGGTACACATGTGGTAGACACAGGCAAAATACTCATATGCACAAAATTATACATATAAATATAAATATTAATATATATATGACTTTTAAGCAGCCACAGAAACAGTATAGAACAGTCTTAATCACTGGCAAAGGGTTGGGGAAGTGAGAACAGAGAACAACCTGAAGGCCTCCCCAATCGCCCTCAGGACCCATTGCCAGGCTACAGGGGAGAGACTCATGGCGGCAGGTTCCTCTTCGAGTATCTGCAGGAGGCTAGCAGTGTAGACTCTATAAAGTGCCCATGCTCCATGGACACAGCATTCATGACACCAGGTCATCGGAATACGTAAGCAAATAAAGGGATGTGAAAGTAGGAGGGGACCAGTGGGAAAAGGGACAGGAGGAGGCAGCGAGGGTGGATGTGATAAAAATACACTATATAAGTGTAAAGATGCCATAATGAAACCAACTAGCACATGTAATCAGCACATGCATAAAATATGTTAGAGAATAGAGCAATGCAAAAATAAATACGATGAAAAGCACAACTCCAGTGATTATCAAGAGAGAGACAGAGACAGACAGACAGACAGAGGAAAAGCACAACTCCAGTGATTATCGAGAGAGGTAGTGGTGATGCACAACTTTAATTCCAGCACTCGGGAGGCAGAGCCAGGTGGATCTCTGTGAGTTCAAGGCCAGCCTGGGCTACCAAGTGAGTTCCAGGAAAGGCGCAAAGCTACACAGAAAAACCCTGTCTCAAAAAAATAAAAAAATAAAAATAAAAAAGAGCTTTGGAGTTGCAGCACACAAATCTGACAATAGATGCTCCATGACCCAGTCATGCACCCAAGAATACACAACCTGGAGAAGCCTCTTGCATTCGGGAGACAAGCACAGGAAAGCTCGTAGACAAACAGAACACGCTGGACCAGAGTGACGGCCCGGACATCACAACTCTACACAGCAGTTCAAAAAGCCTATTCCATGGACAGACCCCAAAAGACCCAATACACATTGTTGGGAGTGGGGAATGAGAGCAGAGAGAGGGCTCCGTGGGTAAAGGCGCTTGCTGCCAACCCTGATGACCGGAGTTGCTCCCCAGGACCCACAACTCTCATGGCTTTTCCTCCAACATTCACAAGCAAACTGTGGTTTGTAAATAAATGTGTTTTTTTTTTTTTAAGGGAAAAAAGTGTCAAAACCTACAATTTATAAAACAATACAAAACATTTCTATCTATGTATTTACACATTCACAGATGCAAGAGAAAAGGGTGTGGAATGAATCACCCCATACAGACTACGCTGTGACCCCCTTCCCCCCCACACCGTGAAGGAGGAAGAAGAGTCCGAGATGGCAGGAGTGACCAAAGAGGATGCTGACTTCATACTCCACGGCACAAGAGGAACAGATTATTAAGTATACACTGAATAACAAAAGGCAAAGACATGCTGATCTGAGAATCTGGTCCTGAGTTCCAGCCACTTCCCAGCATCCTCTTTGATCCTTCTGTTCCCCTCCCACCCCACCCCACTCCCCACCCCCGTTCCTATATTTGCAAATTGAAGAGCCTGTGGCCAGGGACAAGTTCCACAGAACTTCAGCAGGATTCCTGTCACTCTCCATCCAAAACACACAAAAGAAGAAAGGCTGTGGGGTGATGGCCCCAGCCTAGGATGACCCTGCTCGGTGCAGAGCCACCAGTGGTACACGTGAACTGTCACAATAGATGTGACCTGGAGTCACCTGAGAAGGGAGAGTCAACTGGAGGGCAGCCCAGGTCTAATCAGCCTGTGGGCGGGTCTGTGGGGCTCATCTTTATTGTTCATTGCTGTAGGAGGGCTCAGCCTCCTACGGGCGCCACCATTCCCTAGGCAGGTAATCGTGGACTACGTAAGAAAGCTGGGTAAGCATGAGCCTGTGAACCAGCAAGCAGTGGTCCGCCAAGGTTTCTGCTCCAAGTTCCTGCCCTGGCTTCCCTCAGTAATGGGCCGTGTGCGACCTGGAGGCTGATAAAGAAGCCGTTTCTCCCTATCTTGCTTTTGGTCGGAGTGTTTTATCACAGCAACAGAGTAAGACTGGAAGAGCCTCCAAGTCCCACCCCAGCATATTTTAAATGTCCACTGGCCACATGTGGCTAGCAGCCACTGGAGTGGAGGACAGTGTGATTATCAATTTCCACTATCTTTCCAGAGCCTTCTACTGAATGGTGCAGGAACCAGGGCTTCCGTACGCCTGCTCGAAGCCACACAGAGAGAGACAGGCTGGGCATGAGAGCCGAGCTGGAGGACGGCCTGTCTGCAGGGCTGCCGCCCACAGCATTGACGGGAGTGGCAGCCTCAAGCAGAGGCGAAGTCCGAGTCAAAGCCACTTATCTGAAGATCACCCACCACCGCTCTCGGTGGTGGCACAGATCAAACGGAGGGAAGGCCGCACTGAGAGGAGATTGTGTTCTTGTCGGGAGGGATTTGCGTGGGGACCCGAGATAAGTGCATTTCCTAATTGGCTTCCCTGGTTCGGCAGAGGTGGTAAACACGGCCCGCGGTGCCAGGAGAAAGGCGGGCAGGGCGGCAAGTGAGTGTTACTGCTGGGCTGCCTCCTCCTCCCGTGACTAGGGCACAGCTCCCCAGCGAGGGCCACATGGGGAACAGCTGGAGGACGTGTGCTAATCAAGGCCAGCCACGCCATCCCTCCCTCGCTGGCGCTCCCACCCAGCCATCCTACCGCCTCCCATCTACCAAGCCGCCACCACGCTGCCTCTGATTTGGGCGGCTGTCAACACATGGCTTGCCTCTTCTGGTCTCTCAGAGAGTGGTTGAGTAATCTTTTAAAAATGCAAATCAGATCCGGGCACCACCACCCCTTACAACCCTCCCAGGACTTCCTGTGGCCTCAGACTGAAGTCTTAACTCAGCTGCCGCCTGCCTGTAGTCACCGAACTCCCCCAAACCCAGCCTCAGCCCAGCCCAGCCCCTGCCTTCTCTTTGCATCTTTCCAGGCTTTTCATTTCTCGCTTAGCCTCAACACACCGAGTTCATTCTGACCTCAGGGCCTTTGCACAGTCTCTGTCTGGATGCAGATTTTCACCTCTTTTCCAGATAAAGCACAAGTTGAACCTATGCCCGGGGCTCATTCAGCCTTGTGAGAAGCAGCCACCAAATGCCTAGGAATTTCAGAAGCCAGTTGGCATCACATGTGTCTCCAGCTTGACAGGAAGAGTTTCACAACAAAACTGGCATGTGCTAAATAGAAAGTCATGTACATGCATGCGTGTGTGCGTGTATGTGTGTCTCACACATATGAGCCTGCATTCCACAGTAGTGAGGACCTCAGACACCCTGTTCTGAAGTTGACCAATCATCACCTTCTTTGGAAATGAAGAAACTAAGGTTCGCTAAGTTCGGTCAATGCACCCCGTCAACAGAGCCAGCCTGGGAGTCCACACTCTGGCCACACAGCTGCCTCCCCACCAGCCAAACTCTCCACACAGTGGCTTCTGGTGGTTTCATTCTCTCACGGAAGGCTCCAATAGGGGAAACACAAGCTGGCGCCAGCGACAGCATCAGTTGTGATCGTCTTGTGTAATGAGAGGAGGTGGGAAGGCAGTGGAGGGAGATGGAAGGAGAAGACAAGGCAGCGAGGCAGCCGGAGGAGCCAAGTGGTTGCTCCTTAAGAGAGAGGCAGCTGAGCAGTGCCCAGAAACTATCGCTATGATCCCTGCACTCAGGAGGCAGGGGGATGGGGACTGAAACCTTGAGGCTAGCCTGGCCGCCTTGAGATATTTTTTTAAAAAGGCTGGAACAATGGCTCAGTTGGTAAAGTACTTGCTGTGTGGGCATGAGAGGCTGAGTCCAATCCCCAGCTCCGTGTGCAGCGGCACACACATGTAATCACAGCCCAGGGAGGCAGAGATAGGAGGATCCCTGGGACTCCCCGGCCAGCCACTATGACTGAATCGGTGAGCTTCAGTTTCAGGAGAGACACTTTCTCAAAAGAAACAAGAATGGGGAGCAACTGAGGATGACCCAGTGTTGACCTCTGACCTCTACACCCATGTACGTACACACACACACACACACACACACACACACACACACACACACACACACGGTGGTATTGTGTTCCCCAAAATATTGTGCCCCCTAATAAACTTATCTGGGGTCAGAGACAGCCATTAGATACAGAGGCTAGAAAATGGTGGCACTCACACCTTTAATCCTAGCATTCCAGAGGTAGAAATCCCTCTGGATCTCTGTGAGTTCAAGGCCACATTGGAAACAGCCAAGCATGGTGACACATGCCTTCAATCCCAAGAAGTGAGCCTTTAATCCCAGGGAGTGATGGCAGAAAGCAGAAAGGTATATAAGGCGTGAGGACCAGAAACTAGAAGCATTTGGCTGGTTAAGCTTTCAGGCTTCTAGCTGAGATCCATTTGGATGAAGACACAGAAGCTTCCAGTCTAAGGAAACAGGATCAGCTGAGGAACTTGCTAGGTGAGGTGGCTGTGGCTGGTTCTGTTTCTCTGATCATCCAGTGTTCACCTCAATACTTGGCTCCAGGTTTGATTTTATTATATAAGAACTTTTAAGACTCCTGCTACACACATGTACCCTTCCTTCCACACATACAAGAGATAGAGCCCTATCCTTTTAGGAAGCCATGAACATCTCTGGGAATGGAGAGAAGCCCCCAGGCTGAGCTGGGACCCGCCACCTCCGTGGCAGGGGGGCCTGTTACAATAGAAAGAGCAGGGCATTCCATAACGTCAAAACCACATGGTGTCAGTTCCAGCCAACTTCTTAGGTCCTGTGGGACTCTAGAATAGCTCAATGCTCAAGCAAGTGAGGGACCTGTCTGCTCCCCAGACCCCTTCTGAAGGTCCGCTGGATAGCCTTCACTGGTACCCGAACTCACACAGGTGCCATGAATTGATAAATCCCGGATTCCTTAGAGGATGGTATTAATGGCTTGATTACAGACCCCCAACAGAGGAACCACAAAACAGGCACCACGAGAGAGCCGACCACGGCCACAGGCAGCCGAATGTGGGACTCTGACCCCTGACACCCCAAGGTGGCTCAACAGCCCCAGGCATGGGGCCACAGCAAGAGGAGTCACCAGGCAAGAAAGAGTCTGCCTTCCATGAGAACATAACCCGCTTCCCTCACAGGTGCCCAGGGCCTCCTGGCCCCATAGCTTGTCTTGGAGCAGTGGCCTTGCCACCAGCTCTCCGTAGATCTGAGAAGAGTGGCGTGTGGCCACTCGCCCCCTTCTCCCGACAGGGAGTAATTGGGGTCTCACAAACCCAAGTTCATCTTTTCAGACAATGTTTCCAGCTCCTGGTTGCCCTCATCACAGGGAGGCCTGCATCACAGGGTTCTACAGTGGGAGGTCTCCTGGGTGGCCTGGGGCAGCAAGGTCACCCCTAACTTGCTGGATGAAACGCTCCGGTGGCCTTGGTGGGGACGGAGGCCCCGCTCCCTGCAGCCGACACCTTTACTGTGCCCCACACCCCAGGGACTAACAGCTCTGGGATGGCGTGTGTCTGTGCACACTCCACAGGGGTGCTAGTGCGTGGGCAACACACGCCTGTGCTGCAGCCTGGGCAGCCTAGAATGTGGCTCCATAATACACGCTCCCATTAAAGTAATAGGACCAGCAAGCTGCAGGGGCAGGCACTCGGGGTCGATGAACTATCCCACCCTCGCTGTGCTCACTCAGCTGCTCGGCAATCGAAGGAGGGAGGGTTCTCGGAGACTGGACTGTCCTCCACCTGTCCCCTGTAGCAGCTCCTAAGTGGGCCAGGCCACCTCAACCCAAGGAAACTTAGCATTGCCCTGGATGATGGTCACTCTGCATGTGCCTGCGGGAGTTGTTTGTGGAGCCGCGGCTGGAGGGAAGCAGTGACCCTGCTGCAGATGATGATGATGATGATGATGATGAGGGACCTGCCCACAGTCCTGGGGAGCAGAAGCCATGTGTGTGTGAGGGGGGAGTCTTCCACGACTACACAGCAAGACTGGGTCTCATATAATCCAGGCTGGCTATGCAGCCGAGGCTGGCTTTGAACTCTTGATCCTCCCTCTACCTGCCAAGTGCTGGGAGAGCAGGCATGTACCTCCACACCCAGCCTCTTGGCAACTTTAAAATGTACAGTGTTTTATCAATCATTCGCTACTCTGTTCAGCAGTCTGGAGCACTTCCCTCTTGCCTCGCTGGAGATGTGTGCCCTCCTGGGCCGTTCTCCTGGGGACACAGATCCACATTTGGGGTTGTGTTTTACATATCATTCCATCTAATGATACAGCATGACCATTCTCTCTCGGCATTGGATCTTGTTTCATGAGGCACCAAATGGCTGTGTAGAGCGGCCGTCTCCTAACAGGCTAGTTAGAGAAAATGAAGTGTCTATGAAGGGCTGATACACTGGGGACACCACTCCCCTGGGTCCCTGGCTCAGCCGCATAGTGTGCGCAGAGCCAGGGTGCAGTTGGAACCTGCACCTTACCATTGCTGCCCAGCATCAAGAGAGGATGAGAGCACACACTGCCAGCCTGAGGAAAGATCCACGCTCAAGTCCAACCCCCCCACCCCCATCAAGGGTTGCTTTTGCGGAACCATCAGGGCTGAGACGGCGCAGCCGGCGCTGGCGGACAATTGAGGACCACATCTGTGCTGGGAGCTGGGTGACTCAGCCCTGAAGCGTGGGGTTGGTTTTCAAGCTGGCGACCAGCCAAAGGGACTGGTTTGAATTTGCTTCAAATCAAACGTGAACAACGTTAAGTAGCGTTTTTGTGTGTGTGTTGAATCGGGCCTATTAGGAAAATGGTATCGCCCTCAAAGCTCGCACGCAGGAGGAGAGGCCCCCGGGTTGTTCTGTTGCCGTTCTCAGCCACACGGCATGTGGGCAGCAGAGTTTTCCCAACACAGACAGACCCCAGTTCTGAGCTTCAGTTCGGAAATGGAAGTTGAAGCTCTTATCTGAGACTCTACCTCAGCTCCACCAACTCCACCCTCAGCTCCCATGCACACACTGGAGCAGACGACAAGCAGACACACACACACACACACACACACACACACACACACACACACACTCACACACACACCAGGCACTCATCCCCCCACCTCCCAACAAACCCTGCATGCTCAATTAGTGAACACTTCTATAATTTCGATGAAGCCTCTTCTGCCTCACTACCATTGGATATTCAATCACCTCAATCCTGCCCATCTGGTTTCCTAAATGCCACTCAAATCTGTCACCTGGTTCTCCAATCAAAGAAGCTGCCTGGCCACCTTCCTTTCATCTCAGCCACTACATGGTGGCTAGAATGCCTTCCGCTCCCTTTGGTCAGAGCCTACTGCTCTGCCCCTTGAATCTCTCAAGAGCAGACATCTCACTCCCATCCAACACCAAAGTTCTAGGCTGAGGAGACCCACAATCTTGCTGCATACAAGCATGAGGACCTGAGTGTGATACCAAGAATTCACCATTAAAAAAAAAAAATCAGGTGCAGTGATGAGTGCTGGAGACCCCAGTGCTGGAGAAGCAGAGGTGGGTAGATCCCCGGATGCTCCAGGGCCAGTCCTCTTAGCTCAATCAGCAAGCTCCGGGCCAATGGAAGAGCCTGTCTCAAACAGCAAGGCAGATAGATGACTCCTGAGGAATATCACTTCATTTTGTCCTCAGGCTTAAATGTTCACCTGCCCTCACAGGAACACACACGCACGCACGCGTGCACACACAACACACACACCACATATACACATACGGAGGTGGGTGGGGCAAAGTCTTCATTGTGATTCAGGGTTGTGGGACCTTCCCCTCGCAGCCTCTCCTTCACCACAGCGATAGCCATCTTGGAACAAGGCAGGCACACTCCCGCCCAGGACCTCCATGGTAACCTCTCCCTCTGCTGGGAGGGCTGCTCCTGTCGGCACAGGGCTGTCCCTCACTGCTCTCGACCTCACCCCACAGGGCACCACACCCTCGGCACTCTCTACCCACCTGCTCGGCGTCACCTCACCCACCACCCACTCCATCTGTCGCCACTCAACAAGGCAGGGTGTGTTCACTCCGTCCCCTTGCCTCCCCCACTAGGAGGGTGTCCCCAAGGGTGGTAGCTTAGCCGGCTTCTCCGATCCTCCACAGCATGTTCACCCCTCAGAGGTCAGGTGTGAGCAGGGTAGTGGGAGGGGCAGGCGGTGGCCGGTGATGGGTGCTTCCCCTGCCCTTCCTTTTCCATAAACAACAACTGGCCTGGCCACAGCTACCATTGTGCCCCACAATGCATCTCACTCAGCATGGACAGGACCAGGCTGGTTGGACAGCTGGTACCTGACCTGCCCTGTTCCCAGCAGGGGTGACAGCATGAGCAGAGTACAATGAAAACAGGAACCATGTCCGCCCCAGTCCACAATGGGTGCCACAGACCATGGATACGCTGAACCTGGCAGGGCACCCCAGAGGCTGGTGACGCCCCCCCCCCAGGAAGGGATCCATTTTGTAATCAGGCCAGGAATATGAAAAGGAGAATGAGATAGCCCATGTGGGCTTGAAAACAGTCCACGTCAGTTTCTCTTCATATTCTAAATTAAGAGTCAAGTCATTGTACATTTCTCACACTAGCGGAAATTAGAAGCAGACTCCAGCGCACAGTGAGCACAGAGCTGGAGGCTGAGTCGGCGAGATTTGCTTCCAATCACCACGTCCACAGTCAGTGCAGACCCTGAGCAGGGCATGTGAGTCTCCAGGGCTAGAGCCAGAGGCTGCTCCCTTGCCCCGCTGCACACAGCTCCCAGGGGCCTCTGGACACAGCCCCAGGTCGGGAGGGGGCATCTCTACACTCCCCCCCCACCCGCCTCCTCTTGGCCAGCCATCCTCCAGGCCGAGAGGTGGCTTATTCTGCAAGTCTTCTGGAAACCAACCTCCAGCCGGTGCCCTTGGGCTTGGGCTGTTGGGAAGCCAAACCATGTTTTCCCTGGCTGCTTTCTGTGTCTGTGCCTCCCCTTGCGTAGAGCCCATGGGGGTCCATGAAGCATCGACTTGTGGGTAGCCATCCAGATCAGTTTACTGCCAAGCACCTGGCTGCCAAAGTGTTGAGGCCAGAAAGCCAGTTTCCATCTCCTGGCCTCAGTTTCTTCATCTGTGAATAGGACTGAAAAAGGGCTCAAGGAAGAGCTGGTGAGATCTGTGGGAAGCTCCTTCTGACAGGCCACACAGGTGATGTTCTGCTCAAACTCCTCCTCCAGGGAGGGCTGGGAGACTGTCAGCTATCAAATTTCATCTTCTCTGGTTTCTGTAAACTTGAAGGTCATCATCTCTTAGTTCTAAAACGCTGTGTTCGTCGGGTGCATTTGGAAGAAAATCCGGGACCTGGTGCAGCCTACAGAAGGACGCCCCTATGACCCAGTCTTGGCTGCTATCCTTGGCGTCAGCTCCCCATGTCCTGGTCCAGCCACAAGGCTTCTCTGAGGCTCCTTCAACAGGATGAGCTTCTCCTACCTTGGGGTCTTTCCACATATTCTTCCCAGAGCCTGGCATATTCTCCCTCTGTGTCTTCCCACGGCTGGCTCCACCCCTTTCCTCCATCCTTCAGGATCCACCCAAAGGCAGAGATTCCTCACTTCCTTTCTGTTGCTGTGATAAAACCCTCTGACAGAAAGCAACATGGAGGAAACCATTCATTGGCTTCCACAGTCCACCACCGACGGAGACAAGACAGGGACCTGAAGGCAGGTCTCTGCTCGCTGTTTCACACACTGTTGCATCTGTCTGAGGAACTCACTCACAGCCAAGGAAGTTCAGCAGAAACCACGAAGGATGTTGCTTGCTGGCTCACAGTTCTGCTTCTGCTCAGCAGTCCAGGACCACCAACCTAGGGAATGGCGTCACCCACAGTGGGCAGGATCCTCCTATATCAATTAACCTTCAAGGTGATCTCCAACAGATACACCCACAGGCCAGTCTGATCTAGACAATTCCTTAACGGAAGCTCTCCCCTCGGCGACTCTGAGCTGTGTCGTGTTGCCAGTTAAAGCTAACGGGAGCACGGGTCCTTCTCCGAGGAGACTGACTGAATCAGAGGGTGTCGGCCTCTCACAGCTTAGTCTCCTCCTGACAGCACCAATTGTTAACCATGCAGTAATTCACCTCCCTGGATAGAGGCTTGTCCATCTCTAGGCCTCAGCGCCTTGGGTAGCAACTGGTACATGGAGATGTGCACTAGGCAGCTGCTGAGGGACCGAGAAGATGGATCCTGTGTGGAGCCATGCACCGGGACTGTGCGGCTATTCTTGACTAACACAGGGAGTGACTCATCTTCCCAAAGCCCTGAGAAAAGAGGCTTATTCACGTCTGGGAGAGTCCCCACATTTGCAGACTCTCTAAATTCCCTGCTCTTCGGGCCAGTCTGCAGGAATGTGTCTCCCGGTGAAAGAGACGTATCATACCAAGCCAATGACACCAGGAGTCAGGAGAGGAGTCAAGCCTGAGACTGGAAAAATGAAGTTTACAACCTTGAGCCTGAGTTGAAAAGACAGCAATTTGGCAGCCCCGTGGAAGTGGTGAGGGAAAGAGGAAGCCAAGTTATGCCCGTGGCCCACACGGTCACCAGAAAGCCAGACAGGTGGGGGACGCACCCTTCAAATGCAGCTCTCTGGTGGTCTCGTGCTGGCCTGACATTGAAGGGCAAATGTCCGCATAGGCTGCCTGGGCTCTGAGAAGCCGAGAAGAATGCATCCCAAGAGGGGAAACTGAGGAATGAAGAGAGCTTTCATGAAACCCACGAAAGCCAGGCATGGTGGCCCATGCCCGTAATCCCAGCACTCTGGGAGGCCGAAGCAGGAGTTAAAAAACGACGTGAGCTACATAGCAAGACCCTTTCTCAATCTCTTCCCCTTCAAAGAGACAAAAAGAACACCATGCAATTATCTGAGCATGCTCTAATGAGGAGAGCTGAGTACCTGCAGGGTATCCTGTGGCAGCTCTATACCTCCCACCCTAATGACATAGCCCCCCCCACCTCCACATAAATGCTTCACCAAAGACGGGACATCTGGGCGAGCCATAAGAGCTGGCCTATCATCTTTCATTGCAACGAAAGCTGGAAGATTCCTCCCGAGCTGCTGGAGTAGCAGAGGGTAGGACTTGTGAAATGCAAGCCAAGGCTGAACTGGCTGGCACCCCCTCCCTACACTAAGGTTAGCTACACCCCACCCCTTGCCCCCTGCTCCCACCAAACAACCAGGCAGGTCTCTCTGGAGCTGGACCAAGAATTCTGACTCATTTTTGCCACAGGAGGGAAAGAAAAAAAAAGGCAGACGTGATGTGTAACTTTCTGTACTCTATTTTGGGATTTTAAGATCCAGTTTCTTGGGTTGCAAAGGGTGGGTTTTTGGAGGGCTCTGCACAGGGCACCGCTCCTCTCCAGAGCTGGCTAGACAGGCTGAGACGCTTGTGTTGCAGACCTGGCAAGGCGGGGCCACTGGAAGATCAACAGATCGCATCAGCCTGGAACAAGGAGCTGGTTCTTATACGGCCCTGTGGCCTGGCGCTCATTCACCAGGGATGGAGGCTGGGGTCTGGCCGCTGTGAGTCACTGCCCCACTGGAGGCAGCTCAGTTCATTCACTCCTTCCTTCATTCAGCAGAGGCAGGCAGAGAGAAAGGACCGCCGCAATGCGGGTGATTCACACGGCGGCGGCGGCGGCGGCGGCAGGGCGTTTTGGGGTGGAAGGCACTTAGGTCCATTTTACACTGAGATGCTTGGGGCTCTGTAGCCTGGGAAGTCCATGGCCAAGGGGCTGTCAAGTCCCGTCTCTGGTTGCTAACCCTCTGGCAGAAGGTGATGGGCAACTGAGCAAGGGGAGACAGGGAAAGGCCTTGCTTCCCGCAGGTATCCACTCCAGAAATAACTCACCCACTCCTAAGAGATCTGCATGAATCCCAGAGGGAGGAATCCCTTCATCAAAGAGTTATTTCACAACAGTATAGCATCAAAGATCCAGCGTCCATCATGCAGCTTTGAGGAGGGCATTAAAGCCGTGGCAGATGAGGACAGCAGATTATCACAACCGCATTTAGGGCCTGGGAAGACTGCTCGGCCTCATCACTGGGGACCAACCACCCTCTGTTGTGGGGCGCAGGTCCAAGTTTGGCAGCATCATACACTTCTTGACATATTAGGTGCCAATGAGTCTTCCCCAACTATGATAAACAAATACCTTAAGATGCTGCCAAATGTCCTTTGGGGGACCAAACCATCCTAGTGAGAGCTAATGTGTGGGGCAAGGTCAGGAGGAGACTCTGCTGGAGCAACAGCCACCGTCCATCTGCAGGCAGAGCCCTTAGGCTACACTGCCCTCCTTCTCCCTGGCTTGGCTACTCCACCACTCTCCGGTCCTGCTGCACCAGCCCCACTGAGCATCTCTCTGTCTCTTTCCATGCCTCCATCCTCAAGAGAGTCTCCACAGCCTCCAGAGGGATCTCTAAAGTGAATGGGATCATGTGGTTTCCTACTTAAAACTGGCCAATGGCTGTCTTGTGAGAAATGCTGTGCCCGTGAAGCCTTGCTAGCATTGCCTCTCTCCAGGTCTGTCCTTCTCTGTTCCTCCCAAAGGAAGCCTTATGCATCTCCTGGCTATTTCTAGGACACCCTTGCCCCCCTGCCTCAGGGCCTTTGCACCCACAGTGCCTACTCTTTGGAAGATTCCTGCCTGGAGCAACCCAGTCTGATTTCTTGTCATCACTGAAATATCTCCCTATATGTACACATCCCCAGAGGGGACTCTCCAAAGAACCGAAGGAGAAAATGCCACTTCATGTTCTCTAAAATTCTGCAATGAATGTACACGTCCCTTCGTCATAAGAAAAATTGAAAAGCAACCCAGGCACCTCATGCGCTTTTGGGCCGCCAACTTGGAGAGCCTCAAATCTTTATCCTGTGGTTCCCCGGTCCCATTCCACCTGCAAAGCACAGGGAGGGAGGAACCTTTTCCCTGGGGGCTGTGGAGAGGAGGAGTCAAGGGCTCAGCTCTGATTCTTCCTTGACTAACACACTGCACCATGGTGGCCAGAGCGAGATTGTACTCACTGCAGAGAAAGCAGGGGACTGGGTGTATTCCTGTGCACAGAGGAGACTCTCGAAGGTCCCAGTGGCCGTCCATCACCAGGTTTTTCCCTGAGCCTGTCCTTCTTCATGCTTAACAAGGCCCTCCCTAGACCCTGAACTGTGGGAAACCAGTAAAACTTTAGTCTAAGACAAGGCATTGCCATCTGCACCTTTAAGATGACCCGCTGTGCTGGCTCTCACCTCTAATTCACTGTCCTTCCTAAGAACCTGTACTGCTGGCCATCTTTGCGGATGAAGGTGACTGTGTGACTGGATGAAGCTACTTAGCAGCCGTGCATGGATGATGACTTCAAGGGACTCCTGCGTGGAAGCTGACCGAGCTTGGGAATGGAACCCTCTGCTCTATCCCCCTTCCATGACTTGGAATACGAGTGTGATGGCCACAGCTACGCAGTCGTCTGGCCCTGTGAGGTAACCATGGGTAGAACAGGATTCCTCACAACTTCACGGTACTTTGGACTACCCAGCTCTGGACTCGCTCTGTCTTCTTGGGCATCTAACCAGCTCTTCTTTGGGGGTTTCTGGTGGATACAGCTAAACCTAAGCCCAGCTGAAAGACACCATGGCAACATGTCCTCCAGGCTGAGGAGGGCTTCCACTTAAGGACACCCAAGGTGCACACAGCATGTGCCTGAGTGATGCCTGTGCACACCTGCTCCGCAGAGGACCTTTCGCTTTGTTTTGCTTTATGATTTTGAGAAAGGGTCTCATATAGCCCAGGCTGGCCTCAAACTCACTATGTAGCCTAGGATGACTCTGAACCCCTGATCCTCCTGCCTCTGCCTCCCAAGCGCTATGATTCCAGGTGTATGGAACATCACCCCTCGTTTCTCAAGCATGTTAGGTCAGTTCTCTACCAACTGAGCTGCAAGCCCACAGGACTTTTTTAAACTGCTACCTCTAAAAAGTCAGACCTCTCGGGTCTGACCAGAAGGACGCCGCCATAAACAGCGTCGGACGGACGCCTGTGCCCAGAACCACGGTGGATCCCAGCCGTCTCCTTTGCCCTCTTACTAGAACTCTTCCCACAGGGGTGGGACGTGGGGAGAAGGTGGCTGTCTGCCCCTCACAGGGGTGACAGTGGCACTCACTGGAAATAAAACCCATGCTTACTTTCTGTCTGGTCTCCGAATTGCTTTTTCCTGGTCCTACAGTGCCAAGCCTGGCAGCGCTGTGACCATCTAAAATTCAAGGCAACTAATGTTTGCTGAGCAGCGTCTAGCCAACAGGAGGGCCATGCTGGGGGAAAATGTGTACAGCAGGGGGGTAGGGTCTATAATTAACCATAATAACAGCAGCAGCTCGTCACATCCTGAGGGCCTGGTCAAGGCCGCCTACCCCAAAAGGGACGCTGTTGATTTACATTGAGAAGCATGGGACACAGAGAGGGTGGGCAATTTGCCCAAGATCACAAAGCTAGAAAAACAATATCCAGGCTTTGAACCAGACAGGCCCAGCTCCATACCCCATTCAAAAACTGCTACCTTGGCAACAGGGTCAAAGTTCACCTACAAACAGCCAGGACCTCAATTCCCAGATGTCACTCTCCAGCCATTATGGTCTTTTACTGGGGCGTTAATTTCAATTTTTAACACTTATTTCCTATTTTCACTTACAGAAACTATTTCAAGAGAAACCTTTGCCACTCCTGTGAACAGCATGACCAATCACAAATCAAAGGTGTCCATAAAACAGGGGTACCAGAGCCAGCCATAAAACAGGGGTGCCAGAGCCAGCGAGATGCCTCAGCAGGGAAAAGGAGCTTGCAGCCAAGCCTGAAGACCCGAGTTCAATTCCCAGAACCCAGACGATAGAAGGAGAGAACGACCTCCTATAAGCTGACCTCTGACCTCCCCACATGTGCTGAGGCATGTGTGCACTTCCACAAACATACACACCTACACACATGGGCACAAAATAAGAAAAAAGCAACGGTAAAGATGTTGTGGGTTATAACGGGTAAAAGTCTTGACTGCTGCGCTAACTAACATCGTCTCTACCCAGCTCGTAGAACACCAAGCTGGACATCTGTCTGAGAAGGCGCTGCATTCCAGTGCATCTGGGGTTGTAGAGCCACATGGTGGGAAGCCACTGTCACCAAGAACATTAAGAAGCCTGCCCAGTTTGCGCTGCATGATGGGGTGCTCAGTTAACCTGTGCAGGAGAGCTCCAAGGCTCTGCCCCTCAGCTGTGACTGCAAGAAGAGAGGACACGTGGTCCCCCATGGACTGGGAGGAGGGGTAGGAGGGACCAGAAGAAGAAACTCACCGAACAGAACAGCTAATGCTCTTTTCAGAAACTGGTGTATTCCAGTTTCTTCCACTACTTGGAATACAGTGTGATGGCTGGCTGGCTGGCTGGCTGGGGTCTTCTCTGCTGCAAGGTGTGTCCATGGGGTGGACACTGGGGGGTGGGGCGGGGGAAGGGCCCCTGGGGGGCCTGCTGCCTGTGGAGAAGGGAGACATGGCTGCCACCGCTGCAGCACAGAGATGGAGAAACACAGAAGGGAACCAGAACGTATCCAGCCAGGGGACACGGCCTGACTGGCGCTCACACAGCCTCCTCACACCTCACAGAGCATGCGGGAGGGACCTAGTAGAGCCTGATCTCGTCTCCATTCACCACATCAGTGCCACTGGTCTCCCCAACACCTGTGCCCACCACCATGCTGTGAGCACTTAGCAGAAAAAAGGCCAGGGGAAGCAAACACATGCCAGACGTGGTGACTCACATCTGCAATCCTAGTACTGAGGTGGAAGCGCTGAGACAGGAGGATTGCTGGGAGTTCAGGACAGCCTGAGCTACAGCCCAAGACTCAGTCTGAAGAGAACAGAAAGGTGGTCACTGTTTACCAAGCCACCTGGGCCAGTCAGTGCGTCCTTAGAGTCCCCACCCCCAGGAGCCCAGGCCTGGCTCTAACTCCCCTTCCTGATGCAGACACAGACCAGTACATCAGTCCACAGCCCTGAGCATGGGACAATGAGAGGGTGAGCGTGCGTGAGTGAGCCCTGGCGTGTGGCAGGCGCCGGAGACACAGTCATCCATCACCCTTCTCGTTGAAAAGTGGGAAAATAAACAACAGCACCAGGCTGACCTTGTTAATGAGAACCAAGCTCAAAGCCTAGCACAGAGCCTTCCTCTCCCGGCATTTCCCTTTTCCCTTTCCGGCTGGGAACCAGCCACGGGCCAAGATAAGGGGCTGTGGCAGCAGAGGGTTTCAAAGGCACCGATGCTTCCAGCGGCACCCAGAGCCCAAGGGCCGGGCCAGGCGCATGGAAGAGCTTTAAACTCACGAAAATCACGCAACCCAGGGAGGAAGCGCCTGGCCAGAGGGTGATCCGCTTCCTTAGCAGGCTTGCTTTTAACTGGCTCCAAGCGGCATCCGCACTGTCAGCCGCCTGTCAAGGCCAGGGAGCGCCTTTCATGTTCACACACACACACACACACACACACCCTCCATGGTGCCTAGCATGCACGGCATCGCAGCATCCGTGCTGGAGTTTGCAGCCTGGCATTCTGGTCACACGGGATGTGGATAGCTGGGCCTCTGGCAACCCACTTGCTTTCTCTAAAGTCACTGAATTCATCTGGCCCCAGCTTTGTTACCTTGAAACCAGAAAAGAACCTAATGGGAGCACAGCCCACCCTACATGCATACCCCAAAACAGGGACAGAGGCTGCAGACCTGGGCGATCACATGCTCAGGCTGTGTGTCACCTGAGTCAGATGAGGAGAAGCATAGTGTTCTGCTCACCGTGTAACCAGGGTTCGGTGCACCTGAGTAGACATGGCTTTTCGAACTAACGCCAGCACACCATAGGTGCTCAATAAGTGCTCTCCATCCTCTGTATTACCACCCCTACTCTGCATGGGCCACTGTGACATAAGTCATGTCTGAGATAACTGGGAATAAGTCAGAAAAGTGGCTTTGACTTTGCAGATGGGGACCTGAGAGTGTCTTGGGAGAATGCGGTATTTCTCTCGTCCTCTCAGGCCTCTTCACCACTCCAGCAGCTCTTCATCCTGTGAGGATGCCCCCCTGCTACAGGCTCAGCACAGGCTGTGAAGAGCAGTGGTCACCGGGCCGAATGCCACCAGGAACCAGAAGGCTGTCCCGGCTGCTTCTCCAGAGGAAGGAGTGTCCGAGACAGGACAGTACTGCTCACACACCATCTGTCCCCCACGCTGACCTCAACCCCAGCCCCCAGGCAGGAATCTCCCTGCTGTGCAGGATGGTAGGAGGTTAACACAGGGTGGACCCCGGGCACGCCGCATCCTGCTGCTGGTACCGTCAGGCCTATCTACACCTCAGTTCTGAGATTGCTAAGGCTAGGAAACAGCAGCCACACCCCTGAACTGCAAGTACATGGGCACAACACGGACACTGCCTTGTGGACTGCGGGGATGATTAGCAGGGGCAACTCTTGGAGAACTCAGTCATCCTCATCCCCAGAACTACCATCAGTTTAACTCCTCCAAGCCATCGATGTCCCTCAGTGTACCCATCAGCCCTTGCTGTAGGCCTGGCATTTCGGCATAGAAGAAGCCCAAGGCCACTGCTCCCTTTGCCCCCAGGATGAGCCTACGCTACACAACACACTTCTACCATAGCCCAGAGAGGCTGAGGGAGCTGCCCAAGGCGCCCAACACAAAGGCAGTCCAGGCATTGTTGCTGCGGCTGCAGCTCCTTCTACATGCTCAGTTTGGGCACTTCCCTTTTCCTTGGCAGTGGAAATCAACCCCCAGGAGCATCCTCTCTGCTGCTAGCTTTTTCACTGAACTACCCATGTGACGTCACTCACCCCATTTCTTCCTCAAGTCACCAGCAAGCTCCCCGCGTACCACTGACCATTGGCAAATGCGTGTCTGACTGACTGAATGAATGTTGCTGCCCCAACCTGGCCTGAGATGAGAAGAGCATGGAGTGGACAGAGGGTAGCATCACCATCCTGTGCAGCTTGGCTAGAGTTTGAGGCAGGATAAAGAGTCTCCCACTGAGAAGCATCACTCCAGCCCAGCTCTGGCCAGGAATGGGAGCTGCCCAAGCCAAGATTCACAGCCAGGTCCCCAACAAGTCATATCAACTTCCTCCTTGGCTGCTGCACTCCCCAAGGCACAGCATCCTACAAAACCGCTTCCACACCCAGGGTCCGAGGTCGGGCACCCAGGGCAATCCTGCCCTCAACAGGAAAACCAACAAACGCACCAAACACGGATCCAAACAGAAAACGCAGCAGAGAACAAGGCCGCCAGCAAGATGGTGTGTGCATGTGAGAGCGCTGCTTTGGGGCATTCCAATTGTTCTCTTCTTTGTTTTTTTTTTTTCTGAAATACACTATGCAGTCCAGGTTGGCCTCAAACTCACAGCAATCCTCCTGCCTCAACCTCCCATGTACTGGATCAGAGTTGAGTGCACCATACAAGCACAATACGAGGCTGTAATGCTTCCTCCTCAGGATTCCTGCTGAAAATCCCTGACCTGGCCCTCATCCTTCTCCTCGGACCCTGCTCACCAGCCCGCAATCACGTTCCCTGTGGACAGTTGCTGTGTCCAGCTTCATGCTGCCCTGTGCTCACAGAGGAAAAGAGGAGACTAGGGAGGAGAGGGTGCCTCCGAACAGGAAGGAGAGATGAGATGGAGCAGCCTGTTCACTTGGTACAATGAACAAGCCTGCTCCCTTGTTTAGAGCCAGGCTTGGGACCCCAACCCGAGCCCAGCCCTAAAAGCGTTAGTTCAAAGTTAAAGTTAGCCACACGCAACATCGAAGCCCCAAGGGGAACTCGGAGCTCAAAGACAATGCTCTCTTTGACTGTGAACCGCAAGGGAACACCCACGGCATACTTCTCGATTAAAAAAGGAAAGTGAAAAAGAAGGTTTTCTTCCGTCTTCTTCATCTTATAAAACTAACTTGTGCTTACTCCATGAAGTCACAGCTTCTGTTACCCTCAGGCCAGCCCGAGGCACACTGGCCATGGAGATGGGGGCCCTGAAAAGCCTGGGTACGGCCTGGTGACCTGAAGTGCCCTCTGAATCATCGCTGTTTCCTTCCTCCGCTTCCTTCAGCACAGGAAAGCCACCGAGGGGCGGCCGGCCTCGCACGCCCATCGCCCAACATCCAGGGCATGGCGCATCTGAGAGGCCGAGGCAAGTGGGGCTCCCCAGGGTCCCAAAGAAACAATGGGGACCCTCACTCTGTGGTTCACATGGCAGATTAAGTGCCTCCTATGTGACAGATGACGGGTGAATGGGAGCAGGATTATGGGTAGAAGGAAGGGCCAGACTGTAAAGAAGTGATACGCAGAGACACAGGGGTTGACGGGGGAGGGCGGTTGCCGAGGGAGCAGACGAGGCAGCCACTGAACGGTGCAGACAAGGAACAGGGCACGTGTCCCCGTCTCTGCATCTAACGCCTGCTGGTCGGGTGGTGACATGACGTTGCACAGCAGCTGAGCAAAGGCTGGGGGACGGGGTCCCTCATCTACACTCGTTAAAACACACACAATTTTGTGCCTCTTGGTTAATTACACAACATGATCCCGGCTAGCCTGTCTCCACCTTTGTACCAACCAAAATCCCTTTCTCCACATGTCCGGGAGGCACCAGCCAGAACACGGTCTTCACAGTTCACAAACAGGCAAGACTCCCCGCGTGACAGCGAACGACCACGCAACTGTAAACCCGGTGGCCGGGGCGCCCTGAGGAGTTCTGTGGGCTGCTGGGAACTTTGTCATAAAAATCTCTGAAATGTCACATGGAAACCAAAATCCTACGTCAGCTCCAGAGGTAGGTGAGAGGCTCCTGCCTCTATTCTAATGTCCAAGGCGGACACCAAGCAAGCAGTACCCCTAGCCTTCACACTGACTCTCCTAGTCCACGGTGCTTTCTTTCAAGATAATGGCACCAATTACTCCCTCACCACTCTCCAGTTCTACCTAAATGTCACCCTGGCAGGAAGTTGCCAAGTAGCATCCTTACAACCCCACGGTCACCCCTCCCCCACTTTCTTTTTTCACCCCCTGACAGACTGTAGATTGTACATCTCTCTCCTTCAGAAGTGAGGGTCTGCTTGATCCTCCCTCCCTCCCTCTCTCTCTCTCTGTCTCTCTCTCTCTCTCTCTCTCTCTCCTCTCTCTCTCCCCCCCCCTCTCCTTGTTCTGCTGAAGATAAGATCAGACATCCTTCAGGCTCTGCAAGCCACACCACATCTGTCAACAGGACTCACCTCTGTCAAAACAGTACCAAAGCACAATAGATGTTATTTAAATGAGGGGGGGTGTCACTGTGTGCCAACACAACTTTGTTTGGAAAGGCAAGTGGGGACCATTCCTGGCTACATGAAGACTTCTCCCCAAGATGCATCTCAGGCTCTGACATGCACATGGGCACCTGGGGACCACAGGCTCTCTCTCAGCAGCCTGCACCTCTACCACACTCTTGGGCAAAGCCTGAGCCCCACCTATTGTGAGCATACGGAACATCTAGCACAAGGCTGGGCACATGCCCGGGACCTAATCAACACTCACTAAGAGGCAGAAGCTGCCAAGAAATCAGTCCTTGGCCCCACACAATGGTGAGTTGCTACACTGCGCCCACACACCACCCTCTAGCAACCCTGTGTCCCCATGACACTTTCTCATAGACAAAGGAGCAGACACGTGGTAGAGCAGGTGTAGATGGATGGCTTGGGAATAGGCAGAGGCTATTTTTCCTGAATGTTCCTGGTGCAGGTTTCCAGTGTGGCCTTCATCAGGTGGCATGCAGGCTCTATCGTGATTATCAGATGCAAAGTTGGAATTCCAGCAGAGGCCCAGGAGTCACCAGGACTGTGATGCTTCCAGGCTTCCTGTCTAGTCCTTTAAACACCTCAGTACTGCCTCTGACGATGATGGTAAAGACCACGGACTCAACCTCAGGGCAGGGAATGTTCTAGAAGGTGCAGCCAAGGCCTCTAGAAGAGGAGGCAGCCACCCAGGTTGCAGTGGAGTCTGTCTTGTGCAGCGCCCTCAGAGCTGAGATTGTCACCATGGCCATGCAATGCTTCCCCACAGGAACCAGAGCGGCCTGTGCTTTGCCCTGTACGATGATAGGCTCATTCTCTCCAACTAGTTGTTGGGGAAACTGAGGCCACAAGAGGCCTGATTCTCCTCATCACACCACAGTGGTCTGAGATCATTATAGGCAAGTCCCCCGTGTGTTGAGGCGCAGGTCTGTGGTTACCATTTGAAATTGGGACAGCATACCATTGGGAAGGTGGGAATTTCAGAGCCAAGCTCAAGCTGTGTGGAGTCCCCGTGTCCTTTTCCCAGGCCTAGACATGCTGGGAGCGTCCTGCCACCCACACCCAGAAGCCCGCATCGCCCTGAGGTTCAGTACTGTCCCACCATGCTGGGTGACGTTTGTCAAACCATTAAACTTGATGCAAACCTAGACAGATCTGGGAAAAGGGACTCGAGAAAATGCTTCCATCAGATCAGCCTCTGGCCATGTTTGTCTACGGGGAATTTCCTTGACTAATGATGGATGTGGGAGGGCCCGGCTCACTGTGGGTGGTGCCACCGCTGTGCAGGTGGTCCTGAGTTATATAAGAAAACAGTTGAGTAAGCCATGGGGAGCAAGACAGTCAGCAGAACTGATTCATGGCATCTGCTTCAGAGCCTGCCTCCAGGTTTCTGCCCTGAGTTCCATCAATGATGGACTATAATCTGTGAAATAAAATAATCCCCCACACACACACCAAGCTGGTTTGGGCCGGTGTTTTATCATAGCAGTATAAACCTAAGGCACCCACCTACACTTGGGAGCAGCTCTGGCCAGGTCACCCAATACAGGCAGAGAAGGAAGCAGGAAGTAGGAGGCAGCAACCTCCAACAAGCCTACACCCTAACATCCTGGCAAGGACCAAGTATAATTGGAGTGGACTAGTTTCTTTACTGAACTTTTCAAATACTGAAGCCCTGGAAAATTATCTCTGGGGCTTTACAGATTTCTATTTCTTCTTTGTGGCCTAAGAAGTTCGGCTCCTGCACTTGGGAACTAGACCACCCTAGGGTTCAGCTGTGGCTCACCCACTTCCTGTGCAACCTTAGGCAGGTTACCTAACCTCTCTGTGCCTTCAAGGCCTACCTACTGTGGTAGTATTGTGTTCCCCAAACTATTATGCACCCTAATAAACTTATTTGGGGTCAGAGACAGAACAGCCACTAGATACAAAGGCTAGAAAATGGTGGCACTCACACCTTTAATCCTAGCACTCCAGAGGCAGAAATCCCTCTGGATCTCTGTGAGTTCAAGGCCACATTGGAAACAGCCAGGCACGGTGACACACGCCTTTAATCCCAAGAAGTGAACCTTTAATCCCAGGGAGTGATGGCAAAAACAGAAAGATATATAGGTGTGAAGACCAGAAACTAGAAGCATTTGGCTGGTTAAGCTTTTTCTAGCAGCACAGTTCAGCTGAGATCCATTTGGATGAGGACTCAGAGGCTTCCAGTCTGAGGAAACAGGATCAGCTGGGGAACTGGCAAGGTGAGGTGGCTGTGGCTTATTCTGCTTCTCTGATCTTCCAGCGTTCACCCCAATACCTGGCTTCAGGTTTGTTTTTATTAATAAGACTCTTTAAGATTCATGCTACAACCTACAAATACTGAGAGGCTTCTACCCATCTACACAGGGGAAGGTCTCTGAGCAATGCCCAGCCTTGCTGGTCAAAGACCATCTCCTCCCTACAGTGTCATCAAGCACCCCAAGAAAGCTGGGGAGAAACAGAGAGTCAGGCGCTAAGCCCGGGAAGGCACGTGCAAACACACGGCATCTGGAAGAGGGACATCAGCAGCCCCCACCCATTAAGATGGGTTTCCTGTTTTCCCGTGTACAACAAGGAAAACTGAGGGCTGGGAACAGAGCCCAGTGACATTGCTCCTGCTCACCACACAGGAGGGCCCGGGTTCAAGCTCCACACCAACAAAGCAGGGGGGTAAGGAACACGTGCATGCACACATATGTACATAGTTAAAAAGAAAACATTCATATGTGTGCACACGTGTCTACGCAGGTACATGGGCATATGTGTGGGTACATGCAAAACATACCATTTCTGTGTTTATGCCTGAGTGTATGTGCCCACAATCCCTTCCTACCCTGCACAGTGGGCATGGGCACCACCTAGAGCCAAGGTTCCCCATAGGCAAGGTTCCAAATTCAGCACCCTCAAGCTGATGAGGCTGCATGTCCCCCAACCTCCTGAGGTCGGGTTCTTATCCGGGCCTCGCATGGTGACGGCTGTGTCACAACATCCTTCTGGAACAACTGTACCTCAGAGCACAGCGTGAGGACAGGCCTCACATCTGTGTCCGCGCATGTACCCCAGTGTAGGGTGGGGAGAAAAACGTCCGTGTGAGAGCCAGCACTGGTAGCTCTGTCCTCACAGGATGCCATGGAAGGAAACTGAAGAACACAGCAAGATGTCTGGAGGAGACGTGCTACATGTTCCTGTCCCGGGCCATGTTATCATTTCAGCTCTGCAGGGACCCTGCGAGGACAGTGTCACCCCAAGGAGACCAGCGTCAGCAGAAAAGGCACAGACTCCCGAGAGCTCCCACATCCTCATCTGCAAGCACAGTCGATGACAGCTACCGGGCTGGGGTGTGGCGTGGACAGGGCGTTTGCCAGCTGGGGTGAGGCCCTGGCCCAGCGTGCCTGTTCCAGATAAGGAGCTCCACGGGGAAGTCCCGCCACGCTCTACTGATTTCCTCAGTAATAGAGAAGAGAGAGCAATCCTTCCTGAACCGGGGCATAGACATCAGCCCACGTGGGTCCGCCAGGGGCTCAAAGGGAGCATCCGTGACGTCCATACACCCATGATTGTCCCAGAACCCTTGAGAAGCCATCATGCCCACTGCGCACCCCCCCACCTCCACTGTCCAGTTCAATGAGAGTTGCTGACAGAGCTGGCGCCACCCAAGTCAGCGTGGAGCCTCAGTCATGGCACCATTCGAAAATGCTGCCCTGTTCAGCCCAGGCCTCAGCCCCACACCCACTAAACCCACAGAGCATCTGGAGGCCAGCAAAGGCCAGATGAGGACAGGAAGCTAGATTTGCACATAGGGTCACCATCGTGTGTGTGTGTGTGTGTGTGTGTGTGTGTGTGTGTGTGTGTGTGTGTGTGTGAGCTGCATGCACCTGAGCGTATGGGTGCACACTCCCATGTGCATGCATGCAAAGAGACAGTGGCCATCAGTTCCTTCCATCACTGTCAACCTTGCTGTCTGGAGACAGACCCTCACTGAATTGGAAGCTCACCGATTTGGCTGGGCTGGCTGGACAGCAAGCTCTCAGGATCCTTCTGTCCCTGTCCCCAACGCCGAGGCTACGAGATGCATGGTTATCCCCAGCTTTTTACATGGGCACTAGGGATTTGAACTAGGACTTTGTGTCTGCAGAACAAGTGTTCTCTCTTACCACTGAGCCATCTCCCCAGCCAATGGTCACTCTCTTTTGAAGAACTACTTAACCAGAGGTTCCTTTTCCACAGGCTCCCCAGAGACCCCATATTTGGCAGACAGAGGCAAGGGCAGAGCTTGACCCCCAACTCCCGGTACACTGTCCACTGCCACAACCAGCAGAGCACCCTTGTAAACTGCTGTAGGAGAACCTTCTAGAAATTAGTCCCAACTCACTCATGTTGGCCCCTCCCCCAAATGGAGCTCCCACAAGTAACCAGATGCCACTCCATGCTTCTCTCCTACGTCTAGGTCATTTCAGAGCCATCTGGAAACAGCAGGCACCATGTGGATGATTGACAGGTGAGGAGATCAACAGACAGGCACCACGTGGATGACGGGTGAGGAGATTGACAGGTACCACACGGATTACAGGTGAGGAGATTAACAAAAACCAAGGCATAGCAACGACCAGGCTCTGGGGCTTCTTGGCTTGGGTTTCAAGTTCCCTTCACTTCCCAGAGCTTCTGACTACATCTGCAAACTGGGACTGAGTCTCCTGGTCCTGGTCAGGGTGGAATCTGATCCTGTGTGCAACCAGAAACAGCCAGACACAGAGGGCCGAGCAGCGCTCAGAAAGGCCCAGCTGTGTCCACGACCCTGCCTCACTGAATCTGAGGCTCATGGATCCACTAGTCTGTCTGTCCAGCAAGCCTTGGGGAGCCTCCTGTCTCTGGCCAGCCCAGCACTGTTGCCCTGTGGGCACTGGAGAACCAGCTCAGGTCTTCAGGCTCACGTGGCCAACCTTGGCCTTCACCCGTCTTGTGTGTGTGCATGTGGTACGGAGAGCCAAACCGAGGGCCTCCCATCCTCCAGGCATGCACCTAATGCTGAGCTGCATCCCAGCCCCATGTCCCCATAGCTCTCGACAAGACAAAACAAGTCTAAGAGATGAAGCCCCCAGAAGTTACACCCAGAACCCCAGAGCCAGCAAGAGCTGGAACCCCTGGCCCCCCATACCCCGCCCCCTTTCTTCTCCCAGTGAGCAGCAGCACAGCCGCGGGTCCCTGATCACGCATGCGCACACCCAGCCCTCACCAGCGCCCGGCTGACATCGGGCAGGTTGCCTCAGCGCCGTGGCCCAGTTTTGTAGTCTGTAAAATGAGTATAGTAATCCTACCACCTATGCCCCAGGGTGTCACCACAGACTAAATAGGTCACCGAGGGAAGCTCACGGTGCCACTCTTAGGATGACACACGTGCACAGCGAGAGCCTGAGAACCTTGCTGTCCACACTCTCCGTCTGAGAAGCCATGGCTCCTCCAACATGCTGGAAGCCTCCGTGCTCGGCCTCGACCTGCAATGTCTCACTGGGGACACGTGGTCTCCTAAGAGAGACTCACGGCACAGCCCTCCTCCCCTGGGTATTTTCCGGGGGGGAAACGGAGCCCACACCGCGGGCGGCGCCATGACCTTGGTGTCTGCAGCAGACTCTGCTGTTGCCCTCTTCTGCTCACCCTAGGTGTGTCATCCCGGGGTCACCACAGCCACAGCAGCCCCCAGGCAGGTCACAGAGCCACAGGCGGCCCACAGATGCCCTTGGCCTGAACTGTGTATTCTATGAAGTTTTGGTTAAACTACTAAGGCCACATGAGGGGACGGGTACAGAGGATCGGGGACAGGGCACGGGGGTGGCTTCTAGCAGGGACTCTGTTCATATGCTGCCCACCCCACCTTTCCCCATCTTCATCTTCTGATCAAAGGGTTGGATCAAGTCACATACGAGCTGCCTCCCACATACACAGAAAATAAAGAGGCGTCTGCGTGGATGGACAGGATGTCATCACCTTACACGGTCAGGCAGCAAGTAAAGATCTCAGCTACAGTTAGCCCAACCAGGAAAACGTGCCATGGGGTGCATGCCGGGGTCAGAGGCCAGCTTCTGGAAGTCACTCCTCTCCTTCCAGCATGTAGGTCTAAGAGACGGAACTCAGGCTATCAGGCTTGGCCGCAAGCCCCTGCCAAGCCATCTCACCAGCCCTCACTTTTCTTTTTATCGGGTCTTCCAATTGGGTCATCTCTGTGGGGACAGAGCTAAGGGACTTATGAACAAATAGTCCTCAGCCACCTCAGAGCACCCCCCCCCAGCCTCTTCCTCTTCTGAAGTCTCAGTCAGGGGAGCCACTCCGCTCCCCCACCCTGTTGAGCCCACCTTCCTCCCCTCCCCCCACATCCAGGGCCCCATGAGCCTCCACAGATGCTAGCACACCAGTTCTAGCCTGACAAATGGCCATCAACAAGACCCACTTCCTGTCACACATCTAAAAAGGAAGCAGGGAGTCCCGAGCTCACAAACTTATCTGAGAAGACCACGCCGAGGGGGCTCTGTTCCCCACCCTCACCAGGAAGGGGAACCCAGCTGACTTTCCTCCCTTCTCCTGCACGGCTTCAGGGTGAGTGACAGGCTGATATTCAACGGTTGACCCTGCAGGCCTCCAGCAATCCGGACACTGAAAGCTTGCTGCTTCCCAGCCTCCTGACAGGAGGGCCACCTGGACAGGTGCTCGGGAGCTGCCCATGGCCCACAAAACTGAGGCCCGCTGCCAGGGGGAGGGGACAGCCAGGGTTATCTGACAAGGTCCGTGCTTCCTCCAGAATTCTTCGTCTGGAGCCAACACGTGTGCTAGGATCGCACGTGTGCACCACCAGCCCACTTACACAGCGCTGAGGGGGACGCCCAGGGTGTCCTGCCTGCAAGGTGAGCCGTCTGCCAAAGGAGCCACATCCCCCGCCACAAAGACTCCCTGCTAAAATCTGCTTCCTGTGCTAAAACCCGGGTGCCCCGCATTTCATTTTACAGTGATCACAGTCCATTCAATGACGTTTTAAATAATAATCCACCTAGTGTCTTTGAAGAAAATGAGGCTGGGTGGTGGTGGTGCACACCTTTAATCCCAGCACTGGGGAGGCAGAGGCAGGTGGATCTCTGTGAGTTCAAGGCCAGCCTGGTCTACAGAGTGAGTTCCAGGAAAGGTGCAAAAGCTACACAGAGAAACCCTGTCTCAAAAAAGAAAGAGAGAGAGAGAGAGAGAGAGAGAGAGAGAGGAGGAGAGGAGGAGGGAGGGAGGGAGGGAGGGAGGAGGAGGGAGGAGGAAGGAAGGAAGGAAGGAAGAAGGAAGAAGGAAGGAAGAAGGAAGGAAGGAAGAAAGAAAGAAACAGACTACAGCATCCACAAGCTCATGTTAGGCTTTCAAAGTCACAGGCCAGAAGAGGGATGTGAACTTTGGGTGCAGAATGGCAGGCCTCCTCTGGACTTAACATCCAGCCCACTCCTTTCTGGAACTTTCCATGGCCCATTCCTAGATGAAGGGGACAGAAGTCGTAGGAGAGCTGGAGCTCGGTCCTCTGTGGCCCCGAGGAGCAGCAGAGTTTCTCCGCTCAGGCCGGAGGCTTTCTCTGTCTCCCTCTTGATCTCAGCCACTATCACATCTGCTCCTATTTCCGAGACCAGCTTCTCACATGGCCTCCCAGCCAAAGCCTCAGCCAACTGCACTCTGTGGTGACATGATCCTCTGACCCAGAGTCAGTCGGAATCTTCAGGGGGACCAGGACTTGAGCTCCGGTGAGCTGGCCAGAGGGTCAGAGCCAGGACCACAGGTGATGCGCTGAGGACAGAGTGTCGGCAGGAAGCATGGGTGCCAGCTTTCTCCGTGAGTGGGAAGTCAGGCTGAGCCATCCATGGATGGCAAGCAAGGCCCTGAAGCAGCTAGAACTCCGTCGTTAAACAACAGTGACCTTGAACAAGTTTTGGGACCTCACCCTGATGATGATTAAAAACGGAATGGGGTCCCATGCGTGGGAAATGCTTCCAAAATGTCCATCATCATGTTAACTGTAAAATCTGGCTGTTAGATTTCTGTCATACTCAGAACCCAGAACCTAGCCTGGTCCACAGCAGGTGCCCGGCAAATAGGCATTAAGTGACCAGTGAATGAACGCAGCTCATGCACCAAAGTGCACAGAGCTTCCTCTCAGCTCTTGTTCCCCATGGACAGTTAGAACTGAGTCCTCTGTGTCTCCTTCCTGGGCCGTCTACTAGCCGCAGCCCCTCCCCCACACCACGGCCTGGGCCCTGCCTGCTCTGGCCCCTCAAGTCACACCAGACTCTTTCTGATCCTCTCAAGTACCCTTCCTCCTGGGCTCCTGGGCACAAGCTGCCCCCAACCCCCAGAGTCCTGTGTCCTCGGCCCCTTCCTCAGAGAACTCCACCAACCTCTGCCCCCTCCGCATTCGCTCCTGCTTTACACACGTCTCCCCCTCACAAAAGAGGCACACCACCCCTTGCTCTTCCTGTGTTCAGAGTCAAACCCAGCAGACAGTACAGATGCAGGGTAAGTGCCACAAACGCTTAGCCGTGTATCCACCAGGCCTGTCTGGTGTCAGGCATGCTGGAGTGACCCTCCAGTCATCCTCTGCAGTGCCTGGAAGCTGCCTCTGATGGTCCTTCTCCTCGTCTTCCTTCAGTGAGTTTCCTATCAGGACCCAGTCTCCCAGCAACCAGTACGCCAGGGTCCTGTCCCCAAACAGCCAAGCCTTGTCGATACGAACAGAAGACTTACGAAAACAAAGTATTCTTAGGTGTGTTGAAATAGCTGAGCCCTCCTGCCACAGAGACTCAAGACGAACCGTGGCCCTGAGGGCAGGGGTGCCTATGAGGCAGGCCAGAACATGTTCGCTTCCCTTCCAGGCCTAGGGCTGGAAATCAAACAGTGTGGAGCCCCTGTGAGCTGACCGGACGGACTTTAGCCTCCCGGCAGCTGGAATCCATGGTTGAGAAGGCAGTCTCTCTCTCAGGAGCCTCAAGGCCTCGGCCAAGGGCTGCACAAGCACAGAGGGTGATGGTGACGCGGACAGCCGGGGACCTGAATAGGACGGGAAGCTCAGCCCTCTGGCTCACTAGGGTGTAGTGATCTACCAATCGTCCAGTGGTCAGGTCTTGGAGTCAGGGCATCCTCGGTGCTCTCTACCCACTTAGGGCCCAAAGCTCATGCTCAACTAGGTCCACCGGAAGCAGACTGCCCAGGGTGGGCGCCAGGCGGTGAGAAGCAATGGGGCCTCCCACAGACGCGCCCTAACCAGCCAGCTGTGCCTTCGAGACACGTGCTCAGCCAGTACTTGGGCTGACCACCAGTAGAGGAAGATAACAAAAGCCAGTACATGCCAGTCTGTATGGGCGCCATGTCAGAGCAGAAATAACAACACAAGATATAAAGAAAGGGGCAGGTGAGCCTCGGGGGCTGGGGACCGAAAGAAACTGTCTCTAGGGCTGCCGGGTAAGAGCACAGGCTGTGCTGGGATTTTTCTTTCTTTCTTTTTTTCTCCTTTCTTCTTGGCACATAATGTATTAATTGTCCAGAACAATGGGCTTCATTATGACTTTGCCATGCATGAGTATCGAGTGCTTAGATCAGTCAGTCCCGAACCAGGGGAACAAACCCAGTGCACTCGGGGAGAATTTTAGCATTTGGGGGTTCTGGTCTCTACACCTGTTTTATAATTTCTAAGGAAGGCTCCCCTTCTGTGGCCTTGACTGACCTGGAACTCACAGAGATCCACCTGCCTCTGCTTCCTGAACCACCAAGCCTGGCAAAAATCTGCATTTTTGAGAATCTCCCCTCAAGGGTGCTTATGAACACCATGTCCAGGTCCCTATGGTTACAGTAACTGAAATGTCTAGAAGATTCTGGTTAATTGAACTGTGTGGGTTCACCAGCCAGAACCTAGACACCTGTGGTACTTCTTCATTAACCAGATTATAGAATTTGAAGAATGTTTGAATTCAACGATTTTGGAGGGGGGGAAAAATCACACTTCTGTCCTTGTACAAACCTCTGGTTTATCTACAAGCCACAGGATGAAGGATGTCGATCAGGAAAAAGTAGGCAGCAAGCTCACAGTTCTATCAGCTCTGCCAGGTCCTAGCAATCTCTCATCATAAAGAAGAGGAAGGACCATCTTCCGCATGAACACCGCGCTTCTTCACCCCCTCTGGAGACTTCCCCCCAAGAATGCAACTCTCCAGTAGGCTCTTGATATTTGCAACATCTTAGGTTTCTCTCCCTCCAGGGAGTAAGGAAATGAGATTTCCTTGGCCTCACAAGCAGCAGCAAGGCAGAGTAAATCTCCTGGTGACAAGTGTAGGGCAGAAAAATGAGAGAATCTGAGTCCATACCTGCACCACAGGGTGACCTCCTGTCGGGGCCTTGACAGCGCCACGACTGCCCTCCGTCTCGTAGTGGGCCCGGTGATGAGGCTTGGGCTGGACCTCGATCCGCAGCTCGTAAGAACCTGACTGATTGGACAGTGGCCACTCTAGTGGAGGGAGGGATGCAGTCACGGGGATGCTGTGGGAAGGAAAGACCAGGTCATGAGGATGGAAAACCACATCAGTCCGTCTGTACACTAAATGTAAACGGCACCTTTTCTGGAAACTGTACCCAGGGATGGGGGAATAAAATGCTGAATGCTGAGGGCTACAAATTGCTCAGACATGATGGGGGAGCTCTTCACAAGGCAGAGGCCTCCCCTTGCTTTCATTTTTATCCTGATGAAGACAGTGTGGCTGGCTTCATGGGGTATGAAGCGAATTTCATTATGGGTTGGCTCCTGCATGTTTCCAGTGGCTGTTATGGCTTCTCCTCCAGGAATCGTGAAGAACACAACATCAACTCTCAAAACTTCCTTCTCCAGAGGGCAAATGTGAGTGCAGGGATGCTTCAGTGGCAACTGGGAGCGTGTCCTGACTTCACCATGGACTTAAGTACATCACCTTTCTTAGGCACAATCTGCTATAGTCATACAGTGAAGAGACCAGGGGATAAGTGAGAGAATTTCTGTATTTGATTATCTTGACTAGCAGTGCATTTGGGAGTGAGTTCAGGTTCACTCACAATTACTAGTTGATGGGCCACAGAGCAATGCATCCCAGAAGCCCAGAGAGGAATCTAGCTTGGGTATGAGTGAACCAACTATGTAAACCCGATGTAAAGTGCAAAGGGACAACCATATCATGACTGGAGTTCCACCCCCAAGTTCAAGTCCCAGCCCTAACACTGACTCCCCTGTGACTTTGAGCAGATACCTGCAACTCCCTGGGTCTCAGTTCCCTCAATTGTGAAGTGGGTATACTGGAATCCTGTGGGGATCTTAGCATCAGAGTAGTCAATGACACTAGCACTAATGGTTTTCCTTTGAAAATACACACACGTGTACAGGCACACACATATACACACAACACACATACATATACATACACATATACACACCACACACATACATATACATGCATGTACATGCACACATACCACACACATATACAGGGACACATACACACATATATGTGCTATACACACACACCACACCACACACACACATCATTTTCTACGGACTCTCTGATTTGCCTATGGTGTCAGATGTAGAGAGCAAACCTTGAGGGCAGGTTTTAAGTTTCATTTTCCTGGAGTCTCAATGCCACCCAGTATATACAACAGCTACTCAACATGGCTTAGAATTATGTCATTAAAAAGTCAACCAAGGTCTTGAAAATCTACCCAGAATCTTCCTTCTGTGTCTCAGGAAACAAAACGTTACCTAAGATCACAGGGTGAGACATGGGCTAGGCTCTGACTCTAGTCCCTTGACTCCGAGTCTAGGACACGCTCTCATCTCCACATGGCTCTTGTCTTACTAACTTATTTTTAAACGGGCCTGAGAAAAGTCTCACCATAGAATGATTTAGAGCAACCCTTGCATTGGGTAGGATCTCAGAAAATATTAAGTGGGTAGATGGCATAGATGCCTGGGATGATGGATGGATGGATGGATGGATGGATGGATGGATGAATGGATGGATAAATGGATGGATGATGGATAAATGTATGTATGTATGTATGTATGTATGTATGGATGGATGGATAGATGATGGATAAATGGATGGATGGATGGATGGATGGATGGATAGGTTGGTGGATAAATGGATGGATGGAGAGACAGGTGGGGTAGATGGATTGATGAGTAGGTGGGTAGGTGGGCAGACAAGCAGTTTCATTTCACAGACTGACACATTCAAAAGTTCTCTGAAGTGGCACATACATGCGTTCCTGTGGGAGCCCCACTGGGAGACCGACTCCCACACTTTACCCCAGGGTACTCTTGAGGAGTGAGGGATAAGAGACTTAGACAGAAGGATAGAGGGGAAAGAAACAGAACACAAGATAGCCTTGGGAGGACCTGGAGCCTTATCCCCCGGCCGCTCCTGTCTCTTCTAACAGGCTTTTTATAGGAATGCCAAGGGGTCGAGCAAAAGACCTCTCCCTAACTCAGCCAAGTGCAGACCCTTCCAATCACCTAGAAACCATGCACATGGACAAGCAATCCTCTAATGCAGCTCTGCTGATAAAGCAAGCTCAGATCTCACTAGGAACCTTTGTGGGACTCCACAGGTTCCTTGGCACATCCTGATTTGCACTCATGGCAGAGACCATCCATCCATCAAGCGCATTCTTTCCCACTCAGCACAGCCTGTGAGGTGCTGACAAGCTTAGTCAGCCCCCTCCCCCCAAATTCAACACAACGCTTTATCAGGTGAGAAAGTTCCATTTGTTAAAACCATGTGGACAGCACATGGGTGATGGTGACAGCCCAGGCCACCTGTGCTTCAGCTGGCAGACAGAGCAGAGAGGAGAGGGCAGTCCATGCCTCCTCAGTCACCTCCTTCTCCTCAGCATCCAAACGAAGTTTTTTTTTAAATGCCAAATAACACCAGCCCAGATTCACATGAGGAAAAAGCGAGATGCTACACAGAGCACTGCTGGCACAGCAGGCCTCCTTGGACATCGGTGGTCACGGATGTCACCACCGTCACTCCACCACGAGATTAATCTCCTGGCACAGGCCTGTCAGCAAAGAAGCCCTTCCTAAAGCTCCAGAGCAATGGTTCATCTCAACTGTCAACGTGAGCTCTGGAATCACCGGGGAGACAGGCCACTAGGTGTGCCCACATCATCTTGATGAGATTAAGGTGGGAAGATTCACCCACGGTGAGAGGCACCATTCCCTAGGCTGGGATCCTGGACTGTATAAAAAGGAAAAAGAAAGTTGTACACAAGCATTCGTCCGTAGACATGGCGTGAGCAGCCGCTTCAGGCTCCTGACGCTTTCACTCGCCCACCGATGGGCTGCACCCGGGACCTGTGGGCCCTTCCTTCCTTAAGTGTCATCCATCGGGTGTTTCAGTGCAGCAAACGGAAAGAAACTAAGATGCCCCGCAAGAATGTGATGGCAGCCGCTGTCCCTCTTCTGAGCTCTGACTCTGAAAGGGCTCTAAACCAGGACCCTGACGTGTGTCATTTTAACTAGTTCTCAAAGAAAAAAAAGTCACCATGAGGTAGGTACTGCTCTATGCTCATCTCACAGGAAATGAACAAGGCCCAAAGAAGTGCTCAGTAAAGATTCAGGGGTTGGGGTAGGGAAGTCCTGGTTGATTAGTGATGTCTGCTCTGGGAACAGTCTCCTAAGTGTGCTCAATGAGAGAATCATGATTGTGTATCAAGGTCTGTCACAGGCACAGCAGGAGGACAGCACAATGCCCACGTCCACACCGGCAGTGAATGGCAGAGCCAGGACACACATTCAGTCCTCACACATCCCGAAGCCTCTACCCTGGGAGCCACACTCATTGCTTCAGCCTGCCAGGTTCTGAAGCTATTTGAGGATTGAACCCTGTGCAATTTATTGTTCTTTGGGCCTCCTCATCACAGAGCAGCAATAGATGCCCCTCATACATGGTTCCTCTTAGAATGAAGAAGCGGGTGTTCCATGCTGAGGTCCACTCTTTGGCCAGCTCACAGCTATCAGTACTATAAAGGAATCCAGCACACAGTAGGAACTTTATAAGTTCTTGCTGAATGAAGGAGTAAATGATGTGCCCTAGGGGACAGCCATCATGCATATTGTACAATAACTCCCACAACCGCCTGCTGCATCAGAGACACCCATGTTACCCATTTTACAGATGGGCAAACTAAGGCTTGGGGGAAGCTAACAAACATCCTTCTCAGGTACTCAGAGCCAGCAAGGTGTCTAAACCAGGATTTAAGTGACATCCATGTGACTAAATTCCGGGAGACAGGCCACTAGGGTAAATAACAAGAAAGCCAGCTCCTAGAGTGCACGTGGGCACACACAGCTCTCAAAGCCCCACTCACCTGCAGATGGGAATGGCCGGCACCAGCTGCTTGGGCCAGGTGGGTGGTACCAGCAGGATGGACTCGGGAGCAGAATTCCTCCCCTCCTCCTGCTCACAAGGCCCCAGGAACTCCACGGTGGCGGGGTAGATGTGGCGAGCCAGGCCCGCCTTGGACGGCGCGGTGGACACGGGGGTCGGGTCAGGGCTGGTCTTCCATATCTTGGAGGGGATCCCGCAGGGCGAGTCGGTGGCCAGGCTGTTGAGGGCATCCATGAGAACAGCAGAGCCAGCCGTGGGGGGGAACCCAGCGGAGATGCCGTCGTCCTGGGGTGCCACGTGAGGCGAGGGCTGGGGCGAGGGGCTCCGGGAGCGCTGGGGCGAGGCTGCGGGCAGGGGGGCCACCAAGGCCTCTGCGCACGAATGCCTCCGCTTGGCACCGGGTGAGGAGGAGCGGGACGCCGGACGGGGCACGGGCGAGTGTCGGCCCAGGCAGCTGTCCTCGGCGAGGCTGGTTCGAGGTGACATTATTGGAGAGGTTCTGGGGGAATAATGAGCAGGGATGTTTTGAAACTGGGGGCACAGGTCGTCGGGCCCGGCGTTATTGGGCGAGACGCAGGGCGAGGTGTAGGGGGAGAAGGTGTCAGAAATGAAGCTGGCGGAGGAGCCGCTGCTAGCGGGGCTCAAGCAAAGCGGCTCGCGGTAGCCCTCGAAGCCGGGCACGGGCAGCGTGAACCGCGGGCCGGCGGCCAGGCCGGCCAGGGCCAGGGCCGGCTGCTCGGGGGGCAGGCCGGCGTCTCTCCCGCGGAGGGCCCCCCCTGCCTGCATCAGTTCGTGGGACGGAGTGATCTCGATCCGAGGGCTCGGGCCCGAAGCCCCCGCTGGCTTGGCGGGGCTCAGAAAGTTCTGGAACCCTAGCCTATCCGGCTCTCCGAACCGGCCGGGGGGCTCGCCAGAGAGACTGGCGAGGGGGTTGACTGGCTTGAGGCCATAGTCCAGGACATCATCCGGGTATGCGAGTCCGGAGGGTGAGCTGATGGCCTTATGTGCGTTCGGTTCTTCTGGAAAGAGAAGGGGGGAGGGGGTCTTTAAGCCTCTAAAGCAGAATCGGGGTGCAGAGTCACAGTCATGGGTGGGCGTGGGCTCCTGTCGCTGGCTGGTTTCAGTTACCCCACCATGCCAAACCCTGAGCTTGCCACAAGTCAAGTGAAGAAGCTACTTGATCCCAAATTCCCTCAAGAGAGTCCAGAACGACAGGCGTTGGCTACACCAGCCGAGTGGCTGCCTGCAGTGTGGAAGGCAAAGGGACCTAGTAGCCTCCAGGCTGAACCTAACCTGCCCCTCAGAAGCGCATTTTAGGGGCTGGAGAGATGGTTTGGTGCGTAAACTGCATGCCATGCGAGTATGAGGACCCAGGTTCGAATCCCAGAGCCTACATAAAAGTCAGGCATGACAGTAATACATCCTTGTAACCCCAGCATTGGGGACGCAGAGATGGGGATCCCCAGAGCTCACTGGCCTACTCATGTACTCAAATCCATGAACTACAGGTTCAGGGAGAGACCCTGTGGTAAAAAAAAAAAGAAGGTGGCGAGCCTCTGAGGAAGACATCCAACACCAAATCTGGCCTCCATGTGCATGTATGCATATGTACGTGCACACCCATACACACCATGCACACCTGCATGAACACAGTGAAAGTTGTTACAGTGAATTCTATATCTCCACAGCTCACGGCACCACAGACCACAGCCGAACGGTGAGTGCTCCAGCTACGTATCTGCACTCTGAGCCTCCCTCCCCAGTGAGGTTACTTCGTGTCCATGTGGATCACAGCCCCATGACTAGAGTTTGCTCTCTCCGGGGCTGCAATTGGCCTCCTCCTTTCACACCTATGATGTGGCCATGGGACGCAGAGGGGCCACAGGGATTCTAGGATGCGTGGAGTCTGTGTTTGTCTATGTCCACACCCAAGTGTGAGAAACTTTCTAGAACCAGGGTTACCTGCTCCTTCATGTCCCTTTATAGATGTGACCCAGGAGGGGACAAGAATCCCCAAAGACATGGAATTAGTAGGCTCAGAACTCTTTCAGAGGAGCCCCTTAGTTCCCAAAAGTCAGGATCATGGCTACGGGGCCCCCAAACTGTTAGTGGGAGGGATGCAGGGAGACTTAAACAGCAGCGGCCATCTTGGGTCTCTGCTGTCCCATCTCAAGGGCCCATCACTAAAAAGAGTGTCACTCCAGCAGACCTTGCTGCTCAGTCACCTCACTCTGTCCCTTGATCTCCAAGCCTGGTGCCTTACATTCCTCACTGGGGAATTTCTGCAGAGCCACCAAGGGATGGCGGTCCCCACCACCCCACACCGACTCTTCCTCCTAGGCTCTCCCTTCTCCATCAGGAATGTGGTCAGCCTTGGCTCCTCAACTCTCGGGACTCCTACCCCAGCCACCGACAAATCCTGACCTCTGACCTCCCAACACACAGACCAGGCCTCAGTATCCCCTGCACCCCATGTCCATCTTGAGTCAAGCCCCTCTTCTACCTCAGTCTCCCCAGGTCCCCTCTGTTCCGATGTCCACTCTGGGAAACTGTCCTTCGTTGCTTCCTCTGGCCCTTTAGATTGGGCCTGAGGTCGTCATGGGCCCAGTCTGTCCCTGTCACCAGCCTGTCTATCCACTCCACCTGTGCCCCATGCCCCCAAACAGCTCAGAGACAGCCCCACTGACCTCTTATCAAGCACTTCCTGCTCAGAGTCCTTGAGAGAGCTGTCTCCTCTCCCTTCAAGATCTTCCTTATTTCACGAATCTGTTGTCCCAGCACCTCCATAGACTGTCCTCCAAAAGATCGTCCCCAACCCCATCTCCTGCCACGCCTCCTTTGCACCCACTACCGGCTCCCACCGCTTCTGATGCATGTGTTCTAGTGAACTTGTCCTGCTAACCCAGGGCCGGGCCAAGCACACCCCAAGGGCCCACATTGTGTCTGCTGATAGAGCAACCGTGTCTGTTTGCAGAGCCTACAGCTTACTTCTTCACTGGAGAGCTGAGAGCTCTGGCAGGGTCGATACGAACCACAAATCTTAAAATATTTACTCTCTGGCCCTTTACGGAAGTTGGTAGCTCTACTCCTGACTCTCAGCTCCGCTGAGGCTGTGTCCACAGCCACTGCAGGTTAGTGTTGTTTGCCTGGCACCCGCCACAGTGCCTGGTACTGACAGGCCTCCACAACACTGTGACGTGACGAAGAGAATGAATGAAAGAGCCATGCCCCGGGCTCCTGCAAGCCAGGAATGGGGTCTCCTGCTCCGGGAGCTAGGCTAGACACCCTGGTGATCCATGACCTTTCTGGGCCTTTTCTGGGCCACAATAAAGGAAGTGTACTCCAGCTTAGCTGAACTGACCTCAGAATGCCCAGATGGTGCCCCCATTCCAGATGAGTGCTCCCAAAGGGCTGCCCACCACTCTTAAGATGAGGACTTGGGCCAGCAAGGCTGGGGTCTGTCTACCCACCCTCGACCTTTCCACTCTTGGGGCTCCAGGCAAAGTGGGGTTTGGGGGGAAGCACCCACTTCCTTCTGGCCCCAGGACTTTGCAGCTGCTACTCCCTCTATCTCAGCAGCTCCATTCCCTCATCGCTGTGGGACTAAAGCCCACTCATGTCCGCAGGCTCTGCCTCTGTCCCTGTGTTCCCAGAGAGCTTGAAAGGCTCACTGCTCCCAGGGGTGCCCGCTCCAACCCCGTATGTCTCCCAATTCTAGTGAAGTAATTGTGGCATCAGCAACTAACTAGCAAGTCCGCCTCTCTCCTAATCAGAGATGCCATGAGGACTCTCCTGAGGCACACTGGGCCTCTGCCACCTGAACGGGAACTGGTGGGCCCCAACAGAGAGGAATGCCAGCATTCCTCAGTAAAGGAATGAATCCCCATAAAAGTCACCTGGGACACTGACATCACTCCTCCAAAATGTCACTGCCTGACCATGAGGCAGAGGACACCATCTCTAGAGAGGGGTGACTGGAGAGGAAGATCCATCAAAACCCCAAATGTGTCCCAGAGCCCTGAACACCATTCAGAAATGCACCCCATGTGGACGCTCGCATCTGTGGGAGAGGAATAAGGGGGAGGTTAGTGTCTCCAGCTCTGGGTCGGGGAGGCTCCGGTTCATTCTAAAGTGACCAGGAAAAGTCCTTCTGCACCAAGCCGCAGTGGCCACTAAGATTCAGCATTGAAGAAAGGGCAAGGTGAACATGGGGTGGGTGGGTTGTCTAAAAGGGGAGGGGCACATCTGGGGGGAATGTGCACACGTGTGTGCATGTGTGCACACCTAGGCACATGCAGAGGCCAGAGGAGGACGACATCAGGTGTTCTGTTCTGCCACTTTCCATTTTAGTCCCATTGAGACAGGGTCTCTCACTGAACTTCGAACTCGGCTGGTGCCACCAAGCCCCAATGACCTCCTATCTCTACCTAGCAGCATTGGAGTTCCAGGGGTGTGCAGCTGTGCCAAGCTCTTTTACATGGGTGCTGGGATTCGAACTCAGGTCCTCCTGCTTACCCACTGAGCCATCTCCCAGCCCTGCAAAAAGGAAACTTTCTGCAGAGAAAACAAACTTAAATTTCCCAAACACAATTAGCTTCTGTGGAGCAGGTGGCGGGAGGTGGGGGTGACATGGAACATAACATGTGACGACGAAACTCTGCTGACAGGGAGGGAAACAGAACCCAGGCCTGCTCTGCCACTAACTGGCTAGTGGCGGAAGAAAAGTCCCCACCCACTCCAGGTGCCACGGCCTCACTTAGAACAGGGGAAAGCACGTCTGACTCCTTCACGGCTTTGATTTTTCTAGCTTGGGTCTGCAGGACTAGAGTTCGTACGAGGCACAGCCAGGGTGAAGATGCATCTGAACTTGAGCTGGTGCTGTGTGTGCATGCACACACACACACACACACACACCCCTTCCTGGCAGAGAGCACACAGAGCACAGATGTCTAACCTACAGGCCAATCAGCATCGAATCCATGTTCAATGATGTTCTGAGAACCCATTCCCTACAATCCAGGAATCAGCCCTGCACAGAAATTCCAGCCATATTAGAACTCTGCCTCAAAAAACATAGCAATCCAGAACCGGAGGCGGCGTAGACCCAGCATGGGGTGTGGTAGTGCCCACAATCCCAGCACTCAGGAGGCTGAGGCAGGAGAAAGGCTGTGTGTTCAGAGACAGCCTGGACTACAAAGTAGGACCTTGTCTCAAGAAACCAACACACACACACACACACCACGCAGATGGGGGCTCCAAGGAGCAACCGGCCCCACTGAGCCTAGTAGTATTGCAGTGTTTACACTGGTTTAATCCATCCTGGTGGCAGTTTCCTTCCCCCTCTCTCTTCTCCCCCCAAGTCTATAAATGTTTAACAGCAAGCGTGAGTGTGAAGGTAATGAACAGCCTTTGCCTTCTCAGGGATTTGACAGCAATTCTCACAAATGGCCAGCCATTAACATCTTTCCGTGAGTGGCTGGGATCCTCACTCTCGGGCTCTTTGGAAACAGTCCATGTGCCTGCTGGGTCTCACTGCCCTCACCTGCCCACAGCCCAGATGGAAGCCGGCAGATCTCAGAACCACGTTGCTGCCGATTTTCTCAGGAGGGTTTCCATAAACCTCTTTGCTGTCGGTGGCACTGTCTATACATATTATGGACTTACTGTGTCTGCTCAACTCCACTCTCATCTTTTCTTTTGAACATGTAGTGTGTGTGTGTGTGTGTGGTGTGGGGGGGGGGGGGGGGTGTGTGTGTGTGTGTGTGTGTGTGTGTGTGTGTCTGTGTCTGTGTCTGTGAATGTGAGTGCACATGTTCACAGAGGCCAGAAGAGGGTATCAGAGCTCCCTGAAGCTGGAGTTACAAATGGTTGTGGGCTAGCTAGCTGACATGAACGCTCTAGTTCTCTGGAAGAACAGCAAGTGCTCTTAACCACTGAGCCATCTGTCCAGCCCCACACCATAACTTTTATTTTAAAAGGAATGTTCACACCACTCTGGGAGGCTGAGGCAGGAGCATTGCCTAGTTCAGAGCCTGCCTACAGAGTGAGTTCAAGGCCAGCATGGACAATTTAGTGAAACCCTATGTCGGAATTAAAAGTGTAAAGAGGGCTGGGGCGGGGGGGAGGGTATCTCAGTGATGAAACACATGCCTACCATATGTGAGGCTGTTTAATCTGTAGTACGACACCCCAACCCCCGCCAAAAAGGTAACTACGTTCAAGCAAGCCATCCGGGCAAAGGCTCTAAGCCTCCATTTCACCTCCTCCCTCCCACAAGGTTTTTCTTTGAGGTATAATTTGTGTGGCAGGCAGAGGTGGCTGGGCTTTGTCAAACACTAAACATATTTGTTTTGCTAGCACCATCAAGGCAGCACGGTTTTCTGTGACCGACCTGCCAAGTGTTGCCGCGTGTGCAGGTGTGTGCAGGGCGGCTGTGAGTCAAGTGTGCCCGTGTGAAGGTGTGCGGGGGCGGCTGGTGTGCCGTGGCAGGTGTGCGCGCGTGGTGCAAGGTGGTGTGCGGGCGGCTGTGAGCCTGCCAAGTGTGCCCGTGTGCAGGTGTGCGGGCGGCTGTGAGCGTGCCAAGTGTGCCCGTGTGCAGGTGTGCGGGCGGCTGTGAGCCTGCCAAGTGTGCCCGTGTGCAGGTGTGCGGGCGGCTGTGAGCCTGCCAAGTGTGCCCGTGTGAAGGTGTGCGGGCGGCTGTGAGCCAAGTGTGCCGTGTGCAGGTGTGCGGGCGGCTGTGAGCCTGCCGAGTGTGCCCGTGTGAAGGTGTGCGGGCGGCTGTGAGCCTGCCAAGTGTGCCCGTGTGCAGGTGTGCGGGCGGCTGTGAGCCTGCCAAGTGTGCCCGTGTGCAGGTGTGCGGGCGGCTGTGAGCTGCCAAGTGTGCCCGTGTGCAGGTGTGCGGGCGGCTGTGAGTCTGCCAAGTGTGCCCGTGTGAAGGTGTGCGGGCGGCTGTGAGCCAAGTGTGCCCGTGTGCAGGTGTGCGGGCGGTGGGGGGGGGGGGGGGGGCGGCTGTGAGTCTGCCAAGTGTGCCCGTGTGAAGGTGTGCGGGCGGCTGTGAGCCTGCCAAGTGTGCCCGTGTGAAGGTGTGCGGGCGGCTGTGAGCCTGCCAAGTGTGCCCGTGTGAAGGTGTGCGGGCGACTGTGAGTCTGCCGAGTGTGCCCGTGTGAAGGTGTGCGGGCGGCTGTGAGCCAAGTGTGCCCGTGTGCAGGTGTGCGGGCGGCTGTGAGTCTGCCAAGTGTGCCCGTGTGAAGGTGTGTGGGCGGCAGAGGGGAACCTATGGGTTAGAAAGGCACTCAGGACTTGGTAGCACACCACTGAGACACCAGTTTCTCCCAACTCAAAGAGAAAACAGCTTGGGGCTGCAGAGAAGGCTCACCGTCAAAAACACTGGCTGCTTCCAGAGGACCCAAGTTCAATTCCCAGCACCCACACGGCAGCTCACAACCATCTGTAACTCCACTTCCAGGGGATCTGACACCTTCTTCTGATCTTCGAGGGTACCAGGCACATACATGGTGCACAGGCAAAACATAAAATAAATATTTTTTAAAGAGGAAACAGTTCCTCTTTATGGCTCTCTATGTGCCATGCACTCTTGGTGGCCTATCTCCATGCCACCCGCCATGAGAGATGTCTGGCCTTCCCTTGAGATGTCAGTCCCCAAAGGAAGGAAGAAGGCAGGAGCCATGGCTGCTCTGGGTCCTCTCTCTTCCCCTTTCCCCAACACACACACTTTGCATTCGATGTTACCCTCACCCAGAATTCCCTTCCGTGCCTCCAGCACCCTTCTCCTGGGCTGCTGGCTGTCTATCAAGACAGGTGCCTGAGTAGCCAGAATGGACGACAGCAACTTCTAAGTTCAACTCCTCAAGAGTGCTATGGTGAGAGCCACTGACAGAGTCATTGATTTGTCCCTCTACCCCAGGAAGGTGAGCTTTTTGAAGCTCAGTATTATTATATTATGCTAATTATACAAAAAATGCAGAGGTGGAGTAGCTAAAATGCTGGAAATGGACCCACCAGCCGCTGGAGTCAGCACACTGCACGTGGTACGGCATTTAACACTCCCATCTACCTGAGCGGCAGGGGCAGCTGCTCGCCTTCCACAGACAAGGAGATGGAGGCACAGCAAGCTGGTTTCACCTACCCAAGGTCCTTAGCGGGATCCGGTTGAGCATATCTACCCTGAGCTGGGGGTTCTGGATCTACTACAACCCAAGGATACTCTACAGCAAGGGCTGGTGTGGAGCTGATCGGTTGCCCCGCCCACTCCCACAGCTGGCCACCCAGCTGTCCCCTCCCCTAGCCCTGCAAGACCAACTGAGGCTGGGGCTTGTGGCTCTGGGCTTCGCAGCTCCAACCCACACTTCCTGCACTCTGCAGAGGCTGAGTCTGCCTCAAGTATCGCCTGTAAGCCACACCCTCGAGCCTGAGGAAGCATCCTCGGCTGCTCGGCCACCTCCAGGAGCTGTACACCTTGCTCATACTTGTCTCTCTGGCTCCCCACAGCTTCTGCTGGCCATTTGGTTCTACAACTGACCCCTGAAGTTATCTCTCACCAGGTCCTGGGGCTCAATCAACATCTGGGCCCTGAGAAGACTTGGGGATGCTCTGCCAGTGTCCCTGGAACTGCAGGACAAGTCTGCCTGCCAGGGGCTGGACCAGCCTACCACAAGTGAGAGGCTGCTCAGAGGGGATTGGGCACCTCTTAGTTCACGGAGTCCAAAGGACCCAGGACTCAGCCTCATCCCCGACGTGAGGCCCGGTACACTCTGTCCTCGTGGGTAATACACTACTTTGTGTGTCTACTCCACACAGAGCCCCAAACACACATACAGCAGACACCCAGGAAATCTTCTAAGCAACAGTTCAGACCTCCCCTGCTATGGTTTCCCTATTTGATTCGACAGTGTGGCTCACGCTAGCCTCAACCTCTTCAAAAGCATTTTGTAAAAGAGGAAGGAATTTTATAAAAATAAAACGGACCAGTCAGCACTTCAAGAATTCTCTTGGCATCCCAGACTGTGCTGACCTCTGGAAGTGTGAGAAGTAAGTAGCTAGAGAAAGCCTCCAGCACTCTCCCTCCTGAGACTTGTGCCCCTCACACCCATCCCCCAGCGGCCTGGGAGTGCAGTCACTAACTCCCTCTGAAGTGACAGTGACTCCGTAGCTGCTTGTCATAACAGAAGTGTCAAGAGTCAACACACCTTTGCCATTTGCTTTATGCCTAAGACCAGCACACACAACCAACATAGACCTGTGGGGTTTTCTCATAAGAACAGCATGAAACAAGCAATATAGCTCTCCCAGTTTTACACATGGGGAAAATGAGGGTCAGAGAGGGTGAGTAATCTGCCCAAAGTTGCACAGCTTTTAAGCTGCAGAGCCAAGACAGTCTGAGGCAACCTGGCCCTTCCACCCACCCCCACAACCACTACTGAGCTCCACTTCCAGTGAAAGAGACTATTTCTGGAAGGGTGACACCTTAACTATGACACAGAGAAATGAGGGGCCCCCAGGACAGAGCCTGCTGTGGGGCCGGTGTAGGCCTAACAACCTAAGATCCCAATTCTTTTCTTCTAGAAAGTTCTCAGCCCTTCTGTTCGCCCCAAAGGGAGAATTAAAATCACACTCTGGCCACTGTCTCCACCAGCCACTCCTCTTCTGCTTCCTGCCCGCTGCTCATGCTCAAGAACGGACCCATGGTCAAGGCCAGAACCCACTCACTGCCAGGGTGCTGGCCAACAGGGAGCTTTGGGGGGGGGAGGAAGAAGAAAGAAAACCAGGGCACATTATAGTCCCAGAATTTGGAAGTTGAGGCAGGACAGTTTCTCAGAGTTTGAGACCAGCCTGGGTTACATAGTGAACTCCAGGTCAACCTGTAACCCTGCCCCAAAAGAAAACCACACATCTCACACACACACACACACACACACACACACACACACACACACACACACACCACAGACACAGCACACACACAGCACGCACACACACAGCACACATATACACACCACCCACACACAGAGCACACTTACACACCACACACACACCACACACACACACCACAGACACACACAGCATATCTATACACCACACCACACACAGCACACATATACACACCACCCCCACACAGAGCACACTTACACACCACACACACTCCACATACATACACACACACACACATACACACACACACACACACACACACACACACACACACACGGAGGAACACTGTGGAAACAGCCTTTCAAGTGTCTAAGTCCAGGCAGGCAGAATTTTTAGGAAGTGGAATCGAATGACAAAAATAGAGACCTCACTAGGGAACCTGTAGGAAGTGCCTGTAGGGGGAGGGGACACAGCCCCACAGCAGGATGGGCTGCAGATCTGGGGGTCCCTGTCCAGGCTATTCCAACCCACCCACCCCTTCATGAGCTCACATCTGAGGTCTGGCTCTGAGGTATCACAGTCTGTCGCCATGGTAACGCCCACGTGCCATAGCCAGGCAACTCAGATTGGCAGCAAGGAGAGGGATCGAAGCCTGTGACTCCCCTAAACTCTTGTGGCTGCAGGAACCACACTGCAGGGCAGGAAGGCAGCAGATGGATTTCCCATCTGGGAAGAAGCATTGTCAAGAGTCACCAATGGCCTGTAAGTAATGAAGGCGGCTCTCGACCTCCTCCAAGTCCCCAGTCCCCTGGCCCCTCCCTCACCGCGCACAGAGGGCAGCTGTGACAGGCTTCCCCATAAATGAGTCATGTGTGTGAAGGAGAAGATCCAGGTTGTCACACCCTTTATTCAGAGGTGACACATACAGACAGGCCCTGAAAGATGAGAAATTCCACCCCATCAGTGGGTCCAAGAACACCAGAGAAGGCGAGGGACGTTTACCCTCTCGTCTCGCCAGCATGGAGGCGCTGGCAGAGGCCTCCTGGCACCCTCTCATCTTTTCTGACCTTGCCCCAGAGAAGACAGCTGTCTGCCTTTACCAGACAGACAGAGGCAGCTTCGGCAGTACCTCCGGCAGTCTGCCACCAAGCCAGGCGCCAACGACGCTGACACAGGAGGGGATGGTCCCAGAGCAAGGAGTCCAGCAGAGCAGCAGCTGGCAGGAGGCTTGCAAAAACATGGTGTCCTGGGCTGCTTGGGAAGACGCCGGGCATGTGTGCCCCGCAAGCCTCAAGGCCTCCCTTGAGCAGAGGGCCAGGGGCGCTTTGGCAGTTGAGGTATTGGGGGAGGGGGTGTCTCCTGCCTTCAGGAATCCAAGTCACCTTCCTCCTTGCTGTCTTTCTGATAACTGATGTCCACTATGCCTCCAGCCTGCATGTGTTCCCTTTCAGCAGCTTATACCAAGCTAGAGGCCAGCATCAGCAACACCTCACTGCGAGGGATGGGGAAACTTGAGGCTCAGATGCAGGGAATCCCCCAAGGTCACACATACAAAAAATAGACATTGCTGATGCAGTGCCACACGGTAATTCTGAATAGCTACGTCATGCTTTTTACACACACATGCACCCATGAACGCGCACACCTACCCAAGACGTATTGCCCCAGGGGCTTCCTTCCCCCAACCTCAGCCAATAAGCCAACTACCTGAACTCTCTAGCCCTAGACTGGCTTGAGTGGCCTCGAATGTCACAGAAACAGAGTCACACAGTCAAGGATGTCCCTGCCTCACTTCTGCTCAGTTTGGATTCCCCTGTATGGCTCAATAGGTTTCTTTCTTAGAAGTGGGGGGGGGGGTACCGGTTCATGTGAATACCACTTCATTTCTTCATCAACCACTCCCTCTCCACAGGTCCTGGAGAGCAAGCCTGTGATCTGGAGAGCAAGCCTGTGTGTGATCTGGAGAGCTGGTGAGAACTTCCTCAGCAAAAGGAGAAGGAAGATCTGGTCAGAAGAATTCACCAAAAATAGCCTTCAGATAATCCTCCCACAGACAAAGCCCATCCACTCCGTGGCGGTCTGGCAGGAAGGGATGAGGCCAGAGAGCCACTGACTTCCTTGCAGCCTCTGTCCACCCTAGCCTCCTCCAGGAGCTGAGACCCCCTCACTCATTCCCAGTCCCTCAAAAGCTTGACCCCTGCCAGCAAAGCTTCCTCTTGGTGACCATGTGGCCATGGGACCCTCAACAGGGACTCAGACCAAACACACCAACACCTTACTGACGGGATGTGTCTTATTACCCCGGCCCCACCCCGCACATAGAACATGGATGCCAGGTTTCCAGAAGTGGGCATGCTTAATCAGCTCACTTCCCCCTCCCAAAACACACACACCTGGTCATTAAGACATTCCTCCCAATCCACCCAGCAGAGGTGACAGCCCTGTGGATTTCAGGCCTGCAGCCCACCTTCTGACGATTAGGCGGGCAAACACCCCCTCCCTCGCCTTTAAGATGACCTGCTCAAGCATTTCAGGCTTAAAGGGTTCCCCTCATGGAGCAGCCCCTTCTGCAGGCACAGGCATACCCAGCAGGTCTGTTTGGATAAGGCCCTGACAAATCCCATGCTTTCCAGGCCACTTTCCTGCCTTCCGAAAGCTCGCTCAGGCATAGCTCAATTAAAATTCACGGTGGAGGGCTGGCTGGGAGAAACGCACTTTATTAACTCAGACAGGCCCTTTTCCAAATCCTTAGATTAGAAGGCAGCCTGGGCCCCAGTGCCCTCTCAGGAAAAGGAACTCGCCCCACTCTGCCTCCAGCTCAGCCTGCTAGAAGGCAGCAAGAAAACACATTAAAATCCAGGGCACGGGGCTTTGGAAGTAAATGCCAAGGGATGTGGAGACGGCTCAGTTGGTAAAGTGTCTGCGCTGCGAAACCCAGCACCCACATTAAAAAAAAAAAAAAAAAAAAAAAAAGCCAGGCATGGAGGCAGAACACTCGTATTCCCAGCACTGGGGGAGCCAGGCAGAGCCTAGGGGTCTGCTGAGCAGCCAGCCCAGCTAAACTGGTGTGTTCCGGGTCAGTGAGAGAACCTGCCTCAAAAAAAAAAAATCCTGTCAGCAGCTCAGGAAAGTCGCCCAACAGAAATGTTGGGGGGCAGGGACAACACCTAGTGGGTGGGGATGTGGCTCAGTTAGCCACAGAGTTAGCACGCAGTTAGCATGTGGAAGCCCTGGGTTCTATCAGCAACTTTTCCTAAGCTGTGTGTGGTGGATGATCTTGGCTGTAAATCTGACACTCCTGGGATGAGGGACGTCTACTGAAAATCTGCCCCCATCAGGTTGGTCTGTGGGCATGTCTCTGGGACACTTTCCTGATTGCCAATTGCTGTGGGAGGACCTAGTCCACTGTGGGAGGTGCCCCCCTCTAGACAGGTGGACCTGGGCTGTGTATGAAAGGCAGCTAGCCGAGCAGGCCAGAGGAAGGGAGCCTTGTTCCTCCAAGGCGTCTGCTTTAGCTCTTGCCCCAGCCTCCTGACTTCCCTCAGTGATGGACAGCAATTGGGACATGAAAGTCAGACAGATAAATCCTTTCCTCCCTGTGTCGGTTTTGGTCAGCATTTTATCACAGCAACAAAAAAGAAAACTAGAAAACTGGTTTGCCAGTACTTGGGAGAGGGAGACAATAACTTTGAGGCCAGCCTGGGCTACATAAGGCCCTGTTTCAAAAGCATACAAACAAACAAACAAACAAAAACACACAATAAAAAAAAAAAAAAAAAGCTGTTCTGAACCCTGGAAGCATCATTTTACTTTTTAAAAAGAATTTCCTTTAGAATAATTTTTTTTTTTTACATTTTACCTTTGTATGTTTGTGTGTGTGTGTGTGTGTGTATGTGTGTGTGTGTGTGTGTGTGTGTGTGCCCACACAGAGGACAGCCTGTGGGAGCCAGTTTTCTCTTTCTGCCGTGTGGTTTCCCGGCTCGATTCAGGTCGTCCCGCTTGGTAACAAGCACCTTTATCTATTGAGCCATCTTGCTGGCGCCATTTTTAATTTATTATTAGTGCATGTGCTCTGATATGCACGTGGGGGTCAAAGGACAACGTGTGGGAGTCATTTCTTCCCTTTCATGGCGGGGGTCCTGAGGATGGAGCTCATGTGTTAGCAAGGGGTCCCCTTCCCCCTGCACCAATGCCGCCTCTGGAGACATTACTTCTGAATCACTACTGAAGCCAGGGGTGTGCGCACTGTGCACGCTACACGAGGCTTTGATATTGGGGGCCCCAGGGTCCAATGCCCTGAGCTTCCCCAAGAGCAGCAGCTTGATTTTTCTCAGGGGCCCATATCTTTGACTGACACCTTCTAATCTATTAACTATAGAATACTAGGTGAATTATACGGGAAGTCCCTGGGGGGAGATGCCACGGGATGGGAGATGCAGATGGAGTGGCTTTGTGTTAACAGCATGCCAGCCCAGGGCACCATCGCCCTACTGTTGTATATTTGGGGGAAAGTTCAGTAACTGAAGGTCAGAGGGAAAGTGAAAGGTAGTCCCCTCTGCTCCAGGAGGAGCAGCAGGCAGCCTGTCTCGTCCCAGCCCAGGCTCCAGCCACCTGATGCCCTGACTCAGTTTGGAAACTGCCAACAAAACCTCTAGGTCCAAGAGTGCAGCAGCCAGGGAAGTGAGTTGGCCACAGCTCTCTGGGAGCCTGGGGCTGTTTCCTGTGCTGGGGAGGGAGGAAGTCCTCTCTGGGGAAAAGCCACAGGGTACCCATCATGGAGCTGCATTTGCAAAGCTGCTCCTTTCTGGGCCTGGCTCAGCACACAACACCTGGGAGCACCCCACATCACCCTCAAAGTGGCCTCCAGAACTTTCCAGCCACAGAATGTGAACAGCTTAGGAAGCATTTGCAGGCAGCAGGGTTCCTGGGCTGAGCAGAATGGACAGGCTTGAGTCAGAACCAGACTTCTGTGTTAGCTGACTTGCTCAGGCTCCGGGTGGAGCCCAGCAGCCAACAGACACCACACCCCTCATGGTCCATCCGCTCTTCTGGTTCAGGATACATCAAGGCCGAAGGAAAAGGCTCTCTGTCCCCCCGGGGAGCCAGAATGCTTAGGACATCCTGATTTGTCAGGGTCGGTCCACAGTCACAAAGCCCGTGCTGCTGGGGCAGGAATCCCCACACCTCGCAGGAATCCCCACACCTCGCTGAACCTTCACTTCTGCCCCAGCGGGGTGCCCATTGTCCTCATCAACCCATGGCACAGATAAGAAACACGAGCCAGGAACCAAAGTCACGTGACCTCCAGCGGCCCTCCAAGGGGCCCTAGCAACTTTGTATCCATCTGATGGAGGAGCACTGATCTGCTTGCGGCAGGCCTGGCAGTTCTGCTCAGCCCAGTCTCCAGAGAGCCAACGAGTCAAACCAGGGCTTTCTAGTTTTACATGTGATGCTCTGACTTGCACAGTCTGCGGGGGACAAGGGCTGAGGTGCCCCCAGGAAGCACGCATGACAGAGAAGGAAGCAAAAGCAGGGGCTGGGGATGTGGCTCATCTCTGAAGAGTGCTGGCCTAGCTTGCACAAATCTCGGGGCTCCGTCCCTAGCACCTCACAAAACTGAGTGTAGTGGTACATGCCTGTAATCCCAGCACTTGGGAAGTGGGGTCAGAAGCATGGGGAGCTCAAGGTCATCCTTGACTACAGAGAAAGTTTGAGGCCAACCTGGGCTATATGAGATGAGGGAGGAAGAGAGGAAGAAGGAGAGAAGAGATGAAAAGGAGGGCAAACTTCTCCCTTATGTCCGCTTTGTCCAGTTCTACTTTGCTGGTGTAAGGCCCAAGAGAGACGCGCCAACCCTCCCACTTCTAAGGGTCATCACATACAGGGGCTACCACGAGGGCAGCCTGTTGGACACAGTTGGAGGCTGCAGCTCTGGGGTGCTCTGGAGACCCCCTCTGGCTGCGTGCCGTAGGCTGAGCAAAGACTCGGACCCCAGGTGCCCGACTCCAGAGAGGTCTTGCATTGCCCATGTGTGAGCTACATTTCTTGCACTCGGCTCACCACCTTCTGGGGCTGCTAGCCCTGGAGACAATCTGAGTGCTGCTGTTTTCAGAGTCTATGTGTGCCTCTGCTCCAGATCAGAACTTAATGATAAGGGACAGTGAGCCTTTGCAGCGAGGATGTCGGAAGCCATCCTAGCCCCCTGCCTCTCTGATCAGGCCTCTGCACCCTTTTCCTGGGCCACCTGGAGACCTAATTTGTCTAAAGCAGGTTCATTAAGGCTTGTCTTTAACTTGACACAAAGGCAGCATCTCTGGACGTCATGTGTGTCCAGCAAGCCAGCTTACTTAGCATACAGGCCTATTTTTAGTCACACCAACAAAAGCCAGTTACTATATCACAGCACCTCATTTGTCCCCATTTGTTTACCAGGACGTGTCCCATACTGGCTCCACGGTATCCAGGCAAAAGCAGGGACCAGGTCTCACTCATCCGCACACCCACTGGGCCTGGCACAAAGCCAACAGGCCATGTGTTTGCTGGAAGGATGAGGTTTTCATTGTCCCTTGCAAATGGGTTGAGAGCAGGTGTTCTCAAGCTGAAGTGCAGGTGACATGAGGGATTGGTCCAGGGCTCCCTCGAGAAATGTTGTAAAAAGCACATGGCAGTGGGAGCTGGGAGAGGCAGTGTCCTGGGGGACACCGGTGAAGGGTGTGTGTGTGTATACGCTGTGCTCAGGACATACGTGTGTTCACTGAGCCACTTCGTGCGTGCCTGTGTGTGTGTGTGTGTGTGTGTGTGTGTGTGTGTGTGTGTGTGTGTGAGCGGTATCTGTGGTTTTCATCAGCTTTTCAAAGAGCGTGAGCCCAGCAGTGTAAGGGAAGCGGAAACAGACTGAAAACAACAAGCAATGATCAGGAGCCCATGTTTGACCTCAGCAAGGTCAAGGCTGGTCCCATACACTTGAGCCAAAAGGGAGTCAGAGGAGGGAATGCATCAGACCTACTGAGGCAAACTGGTAGTGATCACTGCCAGCATATCTGTCCCCAACACAGCACCCAGGTGACAGGACACTTTCTGGAGTTGACCACGGACTCCCGGGGAATTCCAAGTTGGAAGGAGGAAGAACCCACTGCACCACAAACCTTCCCAGGGGCATTCTAACGGAAGGGGCCACCAACAGCAGCACATCTCCTCTGTGTGATCAGCAGGGTGTGATCAGCAGCTGCCAGGACCCTATAACCCTAATCCAATTCTCTGCATGAGATAAACTTGGACAACTCATCCACTAGAAGAGAAATGAAAGTGCTCTTGACACATTTCCAGGCAAATAAACGTGGAGATCCAGCTGGACGACATGGATCACTTCTTAGATACACTTAGATACCAAAGCTGATTCCTATAGAAACAGAGGGGCATAACCAGGGTGGGTGAGTCTGCTCTGCAGGGAAAGGGGCTGGCCACCAAACCCAGCCACCTGAGTTCCATCCCTGAAACCCATGTGATGGAAGCAGAGAACTGACTCCCACAAGTTCCTCAGCGTAGAAAGGAGAGAAACCTAAGGCCAACTACACACATGAGACTATTACAGAGAAGCCTCACTTGGGAATATTGCTGGAAAGGACCTTACTATACAGTCAAACCGATATCACCACCACAAGAAAATATACAGAGTGGCCAAGTAGAGTTTATACTGGGAATGATGACCTTACTTACAGTATATACTTATATACTTACACTTAGCTGACCTCTTACTATATAAGCCAATATACAACAGGTCTAAGAATAAGATTATATTTTCTCATAGATACTCACATATCTTTTTATACACTCAAATCCCATTCCTAATAAAACTCCCAGGAAAACAGGAATGGATATCTTCTGAGCATAACAAATGCATACATCTAAATCCTACACCAGCATTTGAGGTCCTCCTCCCAAAGTCAAAATCAAGGCAAAAGGGACCGGGGAAATGGTTCATCAGTTAAGAGTGTCTGCTTGCACTATTTGTAATAGCCAGAACCTGGAAACAACCTAGATGCCCGTCAACGGAAGAATGGATGAAAAAAATGTGGTACATATACACAATGAAGTACTACTCAGCAGAGAAAAACAATGAAAGCATGAAATTTGCAGGCAAATGGATGGAACTAGAAAAAATCATCCTGAGTGAGGTAACCCAAACCCAGAAAAACAGTCATGGTATGTACTCACTCATAAGTGGATTCTAGATATAAAATAAAGAACAATCAGACCACAACCCATAGAACCATGGAGGCTATATATATAGCATGGAGTTCCCTAGGACGACTGTGGCTTATAATAAATTTCAGTTTTACTCAATTATTGAAAAAAAAATAGCCAAATGAATGGAAACACATGAACTATGAACCAAAGGCTGAGGGGCCCCCAGCTGGATCAGGCCCTCTGAATAGGTGAGACAGTTGATTGGTTTGATCAGTTTGGGAGGCAACTAGGCAGTGGGACCGAGTCCTGTGCTCATTGCATGAGTTGGCTGTTTGAAACCTGGAGCTTATGCAGGGACGCTTGGCTCAATCTGGGAGGAAGGGACTGGACCTGCCTGGACTGAGTCTACCAGGTTGTTCTCAGTCCTCGGGGGAGGTTTTTCCCTGGAGGAGGTGGGAATGGGGGGTAGGCTGGGAGTAAGGGGAGGGCGTGGGAGGGGGGAGAACAGGAGAACGCGTGGATGATATGTAGAACTGAATGGTATTGTAAAATAAAATAAAAGGAAAGGAAAAAATTTCTTTTCATACATTAAAAAAAAAAAGAGAGAGAGAGAGTCTGCTCTATAGAGGACCAGAGTTCAGTTCTCAGCATCTATATTGGGTGGCTCACAACCAACTCTAGCTCCAGAGGATCCAATGCCCTCTTCTGGCCTCTGCAGACAACTGCATGCACACAGTGCACATACTTGCACACAGTTACACACATACAGTTAAAAATAAAATATTTTTTTTAAAAAAAGATAAAGATGGCTGGGTGATGGTGGTGCACACCTTTAATCCCAACACTCAGGAGGCAGAGCATGGATCCTGTGATTCGACCTTTACAAACCAGGAGGCAGAGGCAGGTGGATCTCTGTGAGTTCAAGGCCAGCCTGGTCTACATAAAGAGTTCCAGGACAGCTAAGCACATTCCACCACTGCCAATGATCCAACCTCCCAAAACTTTCTTATGTGCCTTCACTGGTTTTCATGTGGCATCTGTCTCGCTGTTGACCCTTTTCTTCCCATGGATTGTGCCAGGCTCATGGCCAGCTAACTTAAGGCACATCATTGAGACACTATCATCCTAGATAAAGTTCAGCACAGCTCTCAGGAAGTCCTACCATGCTTGCCCCTCCTACACCCAGAGACCTCACTTTCCAACAGATTCCCAGAGCATCATTCACTGCACCCGAGCAAGGGTCTCACATAGTGACTTTCCTAAGAATACAATTTGGAAAGGAGGCACCAGGAAGGAACTCACAGGTCCCTCCCCTCCAGGGAAGTCAGGTCAACAGCAGTGAATCAGGCTGGCAGTATGTACCCTTGACATAAGAAGAGAATGGCCCCCCACTCCTAAGATCTCCCAAACACCTCTAGCCCTAATCTAACCATGAGAAAAACAACAGAAAAACTCAAAACACAGTGCCATAGGCCTGTGATCCCAGCACTGAAGACGTTGTGGTAAGGAGGCTGTCTAGTTCCAGGACAGCCTAAGCTACATGATACCCTGTCACAGACATAAATTAAATAGGCTGCATATAACATATCTATGGCACCTATTTCTAACACAGTACTTCAAGGCTATGAAAGCACACACACACACACACACACACACACACACACACACACACACACGCACACTGAAAAAGCATGAACTTTTCTTAATGACCAAGGATCAGCACCAAATAGATAAACCCTGCTAATGCCCATAACAAGAGGGAGGGGTGCTGGGTCTATGAGAATTCTGGGTTGCTGTCATAGTGCTTCTATAAATGGGAAACTGGAACCCCGAAATAAAGTTTATTATTTAAAAAACAACAACACAGGTTACTAGGCTTCCACATGGTCATTAAGCTACCCATCTGATGGCCACCGAGCCCCACTTGCCAAGAAAAACTATAAAAAGCACCTCCCACCAGATTTGGCTTGGAAACTATTTCCCCGGAAATCCTTACCCTCCACCCTCACCTCAGAAAGAGAGAGAGAGAGAGAGAGAGAGAGAGAGAGAGAGAGAGAGAGAGAGAGAGACTGTAAACCTGAGAACACACCGCCAGACATGACTTTAATCTTAATGAATGCAGAGACCACTGATATGTGTGACTGGCTTACAGATTCCTAACTGTGTCTTTTCAATGGAAGGCTGTCCCCAGAATGGAACTCTAAAACACCAACACTGGCTCCTCCACTACTGTCACCACCTCTAGCCAAAACACAAAACTGTCACCAAGCAAGTCTCTTCCCAAAGGTCACCCACGAGGAACCTGCTGGGGAAAAGGGTTCATGTCACCAGGACTCAGCAACAGACATCTTTGCCCAGCCAGCATCACAGCCCTTCCTACGCACCAGGCACCACCAGATGCCAGCAAGCCTGGAGCCATCGGGGCATCTGGAGGCTGCCAGCAGCAGCCTTGCCCCTGAGCCTGCCACAAGCATGGGCTGAGCTGTTAAAATCAGGAAGCCCGGTTAGGTTCTTGTTTGCTCCCAGACAACAAGCTTTCTAACCAGAAAATGTGAGGCTTGGCATAAAGCCTCCTCCTGACTCTGACAGAGTGTTGCTGAATACTGAAGTGATGGGGGCGTTTGCCCAGCCCCCAGCAACAGAGAGCAACTGAAGGCACAGACTGAACTTAGGCAGAAATAACTCGTGTCTTCCTCACCCAGGTGCCCATCTCCTACAGCAAGGGTGAGGGGCTGGTGGAAGATCACTTAGTAAGCTTCGCTGGTCCACCTGCGGTGACTGCAAACTCAGAGAGGAAATGGGCCAGCCTCCTGACACCCAAGGCAAACCACCCTCTAGCATTAGACACACAGCCTCTTCCTTAGTTTCAACACAAAGTCCCCAACAACCGGCTTCCAGGATGCGGCAGGGCCACTGTCTCAGGGGTAAGATTGTCAGACTCTGTAGCAGCCTCCCTGGCATCCTTGGGCACACACTCCTCCACCGACTCCACTCTCAGAAGGATAAAGACATCACTTCCACTACCTCTGGGGTGTCCGGGGGACCTGACCATCCTTTGTTTATGCTAACAGCGACCCTCAGGAGGAACTGGAAACCACCCCTCAGGATGGTGCAGCCACTGTCTCCAGCTAACCTCCCTGTCACCAGGGCAGGGGCAATCCCTGCTGCAAACTCCTGGAGGAAGCCCTGCACCGGGTCCCCAGGCCCCGTGTCCCCGCCAGGGCTCGAGGGCCAGGCGGGGGGAGCCTCCACCGACCTTCGATGGGGTTCAGATAGTCATAATCGAAGAGGATGGAAAAGTCCAGCTCGTCCTGGGGACTGCCCCCGGGCTCGTGGCCTGGGCCGTCCCCACCGTCGGGGTCGGGCTGCTGCTCGGGGACGTCCATGGCTCAGGGCAGCCGGGCTACGGGGCCTGGTAGGGTCTCGGTGAGGGGAGGAGGCTCGCGCGAACCAGGGTCACCGTGTCTGGGGCGCACGCCGGGGCCGGGGATGTCTCCCGAGCGCAGTGGGTCCTGGACGCGTCTGGGGAGCGGGTGGCGGCGCCAGCTTCCTGCTCGAGGCACCTGTTGCAGCCTGGAGGGGGCGGGGGCGGGACGGCGGTGGCTGGCGGGGCGGGGCGCCACCCGGACGGGGAGGGGCACAGCCCGGTCTGGCCTGAGTGACAGGCCCAGGCAACTTCTGCTTCACCTGCCACTGTCTGGCCCACGGTCCCGCCAGAAGCTGCAGCTTGCGAGCTCTACCTTAGGGAGCATTCGCTAAGCCTTTCCTGGTCCCTCTCCTTCGCTGGGGAGGGGTGCCCTGTCTTCTCTGGCACGCCCACAGCTGTGGTGCTGTTCCAAGTGTATGACTTGCAAGCCCCAACCTCAATGGACCAGGCCTGGACCACCTACCACATGCCACCCAGCATACAGCAGCCACTGTAGCCCTGTGAGACAGATAAGGGATAAAGATCACGACATACTTTGACCACCAGGAGAGGGTGGGCAGGCTTTGGCGCCAGGGGGAAGTGACACGCGAATGACGATCTGGGGACCCTGTCCTGGCAGTGAGAACAGGAAGTGGTCTGGTGTGTGGGAGGCAGGGCTGACAGGTAACATCCTGCTGATGTAAAACGTAGATTACCAGGCTCCTCCCCACGGCTTTTGGTTCCATAAGTCTGGATTCAAGCCCAGGAATATGGATTTTTGATCAAGCCCCCAAGGTGAAAGTGTGGTAGCTGCTGAACACACCAGAACCCAAGGCCACCCTCCAATGAGCCTTCCAGCTTATAACTTCTCAAACTGAGAAACGGGTAGTGGTCCCCGATGCCCCTGGTTACAATGACCTGAACAGCTTTTTAAAGGTCAGGCCTTCACATGGGGCCACATGTGAGGAGGCGATTAAGACTTCAGGAAAAAAATCAAAAGATCAGAAGTCTGGGTGGGAGGAGCCTCAGGTCCTGGCCACACCCCAGGCTTGATGATAATGACACCACTGGGTCATCGTGGACCAGGAGGAAGGGGACAGAGGCAGGCACTCTTTGGGGGGCGCCACTTCTCCACCACGGAGGTCTGCTTTCAAGCTACCCATCATTGAACTGGGCGTAGTCACGCATGCCAATAATCCCAACACCCGAGAGGCAGAGGTAGGAAGATTGCTTCAAGTTTGGGGTCATCCTGGGCTAGAGAGAGAGAAACTCTCGAAGCCAGAAACAAAGGAACGGCTCTCACCATTCTTCCCACAAACATTTGCTGAGCTGCAGCATCTGCAAGGCCATCCCTCTGCCCTCGTCACGGACACAGAAGTGAAGGAGCACAGCTGTGTGTAGAGTTTCCTAACACCCAGGCACACACTGCAATCTCGTGGAGACCAGTTAACATGTTCAGCTTCCCGCGCCTCATGGGGCACCAATTTAACCAGAACACTAAAAGTTGGTCATGGGACTCCTGGCATCTGCGTTTTTAAAAAAGCTCTCCATATGCTTCCAAATGAGAGGCCAATGTGACAGCAACTGGTTCAGACTCCAGCCAAGACCTTGATATCCACATCTCTAGGAGGAAATGGATCTTCACAGGTCCTTACAACAGGGGTCCAGGTCAGACTCCGATATTTGGCCAAGGAGAAACAAAAGACCCACTGTCATACGGATGAAGACAAGCTCTTGAATCCTCATCCACCCCGCCCATTCTTTCCCATTCTTTCCTATCCCTCTATCCCAGTGGTTCTCAACTTTCCTAAGGCTGACACCCTTTAATACAGTTCCTCATCGCCCCCAACCATCAAGTTATTTTCGTTGTTACAATTAACTGTAATTTTGCTACTGTTATGAATTGCAATGTAAGTATCTGTGTTTTCTGATGATCCTAGGAGACCCCTGTGAAAGGATCATTTGATGCAAAGGGGGTTGTGACCCACAGGTTGAGAACTGCTGATCTGCCCCACCCATGATGACTAAATGCTTCTGATCAAGTGGTCATCCTTTGTGCCTGCCCAGAATCCTTTCTCCTCTGTTCTGGTAACAGCTCCCAGGGGTGCTCATCTGGGAAGCTACTTTCTCTTCAGTGTTAGGACCTGAACCCAAGGTCTCATGAATATTAGGCAATTATTACACCACTGAACTGTACTCCAGCCCCTGGGAAGCTGCTTTTAAGAGGAGCTTGGTAGAAATATCAACACAGTTGTCCCTTCGTGCCTGATGAAGAAGAGAATGAATTGCCCAGATCTGGCCAATCAGAGAATTTTATCTCCAACGACCTATGAGATCCACTAAGGTGGAGGCCATGACAACCTCATTCACAGCTTTATGTACAGTGGTGTATTCATGAATGGAGCTTGGGTGGATACATGAGTATTTGAATAGAGAGATGTTTGTACAGAAGGATGAATGGTTTAGGTGGATAAATGTGTGGATGGATGGATGGATGGATGGATGGATGGATGGGTGGATGGGTGGATGGATGGATAGATGGATGGATGGATGGGTGGATGGGTGGGTGGAAGGATGGATGGAAAGATGGGTGGATGGTGGATAGATGGATGAATGGATGATGGATGGATAGATAGATAGATAGATAGATAGATAGATAGATAGATAGATAGATAGATAGATAGGATGTATGTTTAGATGGATGGGTGGATTGATATACGGATGGGTAAATGGATGTACAGATGGGTGGAGATGGGAAGAAGGGATAGATGGCCTGACTCTCTTTGTATGTATAAGTTTCTCTTTAACTATCCTCCTCTCTGAGGCTAAACCTGGCTACCCAACTGCTAGGACAAGAACCTACTTCCCTCCAGTCTGGTCTTGCTGTCCCCAAGAACAAGCTGAGCCAATGAAGGGAAGATGGCCTCTCCACTGATGGAGTGCTCCACATGAGCCAGCCTTGGGAAGAGCCGTTCCCCACCTTCCCACTCAGAATGTTGACTTGGTTGTCCTTCAGAAAAGTAGGCATCTTCTCAGACCAACCTAGATCTGACCTCTGCACTAAGGCAGGTTATTCCAGGGAGGGTTCAGACCAGGCCCTGACCCACAGCAATGCTCTCATGGGAGCTGTGGAGCAAGGGGCATTCTTTTCTCAAGGCTAGCTTGAGGGCTGGGGCCTTGGGCTGGGGAAATGCGTATTCTTTTATTCCAGAGCAAGAATGGGAGGAGAAAACATGGCCTCTATGCATGGGAGGCCCCGGATCGGGTGGGACAGAGGCCTTGACAGTACAGCTCCATGGCCCTTCTCTTGCTCTGCTGCTGACATCCCTGTAAAGGCATTTTCATGTCTCCAGCCTCCCCAACAAAAGCACAGTGGTCTCTCTTGGATATGCAGGCTCAGACTGCCCGTTTGGGTATCCAAAAGAGATCTCCAAAGCCAATCCCTGATGCTGTGTTGTTTTTCCTAACCCCCAGCCCACATATTGCACTCCCATTCATCCACCAGAAATCAGAGTGGCTCTCCTCTCCTCATCCCACACTCAAACTCAGAAACTGAGGGAAAGTCTTTTTCAAACGTATCGCAAAACCTGACCATCTCTCGCCAGCTCCACCATTCTTCCTGCTCATCATCCAAGGCCCCATCACCTCCCTCCTGCTGGACCACAGCAGCTTCCTCTTCGGATCCGCTGTTTCCACTTGTGCCTGAACACTGAGCAACAAGAAGGGTTCTTTAAAAATCTACATCCAGGGCCTGGAGAGCTGGCTCCATAGCCGAAGCACTGATAGGCTTGCAGACGACCTGAGTTTGGTTCTTGGGATCTACATGACGACTCACAAGCACTGATGACGTCAGTTCCATGGGGTTCAAATACCCTCTCTGGGCATTGCATGAACATGGTGCAGATACATACATTCATGCAAAATATTCATACACATAAAAATCCTAAACATTCACATACTTGGGAGTCACCAGGGAGATGGCTCAGCAGGTAAGAATATATCTGCTCTTGCAGAGGACCTGAATTTAGTTCCCAGCACCCCCATATCAGGCAGCTCACAATTGTCTGTAACTCCAACTCCAAGGGATCTGATGCCCTCTTCTGGCAGGCACTCACAGACATAGTCACAGAGACACAGACATATACATGTAATTAAACTCTTTTAAATATATATATATATACATACATACATACATACAGCAACCCTCCAGTAGCATCCTGTCAAGTTTAGAATGAAACAGAAAGGCCAAGTTCTATGTCGGCTCCCTCAGCTGTTTTGAGTATCTTGCCCAACCACCCTCTCTCTCTGCCTGTGGATCAGTGACCTGCTCTGGAAAATGCCCAGCATGACCCCACCACAGGGCCTTTGCACCTGCTGTTTCCTCTGATGCTATCGTTCTTTGGCCACGTCTTAGCTCCGACGTCACCTCCCCAGAGAGACTCTCTTTGCCTGCCCCCAGAAGAAATGACACCCGGGGCATCCTCTGTCCCTTCCCATGCTTCCTGTCAGCCCTGCCCCTGCCCCATTCTTTATGTGCATATGTATTTAATCTATTTGCTACCTATTCTTAAAAATGAATGTGAGTGCTTGGAAGGCAGGGGCAAGGGATATCCATTTTCTTCATTTGAATATCTAGGGTAGCCAATTTTAGCAAATAGAAACATAAGATACCCAGTTAAGTTTGAACTTTAGACAGCTAATTCTTTTTAAAAACATAGGTCCTTAAATACTGTATGGAGAAATAATTGTGTTGAATTTTTTTCAGTGTTTATATGGAATTCAAGGTTTGTATATGAGCATGTTCACCTGTGTGCTTGTGTGTGGAGGCCAGTGGACAGCCTCAAGTGCATCTCTGACGTGGTCCACCTTCTCATTTTGTTTTGAGATGGGGTTTCTCGATGTTCTGGAGCTTCCCAAGTAAGTCTAGGCTGGCGGAACACGGAGCGCCAAGGACCCACCTCCCGACACCTCTCTGGGGCTGGGATTGCAAGCACACAGCACTATGCCCTAAATGTTTTTTTCTAATATGGGTTTCAGGGTTGATCTCAAGTCTTCATGCTTACAGAGCAAGCACTCTATGGACTTAGCGATCTCCTGAGCCATTAAAAGTCAGACTTCACTGGCTTCTTGGTTCTTTACCTGTCTGTCCTCAGGCCTTCAGTGATACCTAGTGTGACATGGAAGGATGGTGATGGGATAATGGGCCCAATGCTTCCCCCTGGGGGACAGATCAGGGACAAAATCTGAGAAGAGGTATGATGGCACTGGACTGATAGATTGGAGGCTATGACAATCAATGTCACTTTGCACGTGGGTACCCAAGCCTCAAGCATGGGTATGTGACCTGTGACTGTTTCTACATGAACATTTCATCTGACACAGTGGCTTCAGAGACACACTGAAAACACATGGTGTTTTTAAAAGAGAGAAGAATCTGTTCTGTGTATAGAGAATGTCCTGTTAAGTTCATCAGAGAGTCCCGAAACAAGTAACGAAGAACAAAATAAAAATGCATATTAATAAAGACACTCTCCAGATGAGGAGCCAGGGAGACACACACGTGCTACAGTTGGGACACACACACACACACACACACACACACACACACACACACTTCCAAACTGACCTTCCAGAAGGCCAGTGGCTTCCACAGGTACAAACACGAATGTCTCACCAGAACCAGTTTTGAGGGATAAATAAGAACAGCCCAACTCAAAGGCCCTGGATCCCATGTGATCTCTTCCTGGACTACAGGATGCTGGCCTTTTCTATACCTCCGTCTCCTTCACTGCCAACCAGAGTAACAGCAGTAGCAGCTTCCTGGGGTGTGATGTGCATGGCCACCAGCACCCCACGCTTGGGAAGACCCACTTGGGAAAACCTTGCACATGGCTTAGTGTTCAGCTGTTGCATCATTGAATTCTCACTAAAATTGGAGCAGGATGCTCTGAGCCTTTCTTTTGTGCAGTGCCCTGATACTAACTGCAGAATTTAATGAATAAGCCATAAATTCTGGCCACAAACCCCATATCCCAATGACAGCCTCTATGACCACTGACTGCAAAGAGCAGGGGCCAAGCACTGTAAATCCAATCGGAAAAGTAGGATCACTCTCTACTAGATTCCTGAAGCAATCAATCCCCAACTTCATGACACTCTAGGATCCATTACTGCTCTGGATGCTGATAATGTCATATTGATAGAGGTGTTTTGCTATCAGGGTCTGGCTGAGGAGTAGGAGAAGAGGATCAAAATCACCAGGCAAGCTGATGCACACCCATAATCCCAGTATTTCAGAGACAGAGGCAGGGGGATTGCTACAAGTTTGATGCCAGCCTGGGCTACAGAGTAAGTTTTATCTAAAAATACATTGCTAGGCCACCACCCTCAAAAGAGCGAAATTCAAGAGGTGGCAAACTCGACTGTATCCTTTTACAGTTATTTCGTGTGTGCACATGTGGAGGTCAGGGGACAATTTCGTGGAATCTGATCCTTCCATCTACCATGCGGGGTGTGGGAACTGAACTCCAGTCCTCAGGCTTGGCAGCAAAAGCACTCTTAACCTGGAGAACCATTTCATCACCCTTAAACTATATTTTTGTGCCTTGTTTATTGAAAGCAAGTTATTATACACAAAACAAAAACCCTCCATGGTAAACAAACTCCCGAGAGTTAAAGGTGAGTGGCAGGTCCACTCGAGACCAAGTGGACTTTGAGGGAGATGGGAATAGAAACAATACCCGGGATGCCTCTATTTGAAACTGTTATAATTTTTATAGATCATCGCAAGATTTTGACTTTTATTTTTGTTTCTAAAAGACTTCGTTAACTGTGGCTCATTTTGGTGGCTGGGTTTCTGGCCACTCTGCGTCTGACCTCCGGAGGGATTGGCTCAATGCTCAGGCAAACCCACACTCAGGAATGACCTCCTGGTCACCGGGGTCACGAGGGTTTTTCCTTTTCTTGAAGCTATGGCTCTGGCCCAGGCCTCACCTACTCTAGACAAGCACTGTACCGCTGAGCTACACCCCCTAGTCACCAGATTTGTGAGGCAAGGTCTTGTGTTGTAGCTCAGGCTACCCTCCTGCCTCAGTTCCTCAGTGCTGAGATTACAGGTGTATGCCACCATACCTAGCAAACTTTGAAGTTAGGTGATGATGGGAATAGATGCTGAACCAGAGACCTCACCTTGGAGTGCCACTGTTCCCTTCCAAAAACAAAGCACATGGCATTCATAAACACACACACACACACACACACACACACACACACACACACACACACGTTCCTCTGCTACTTTTAATTTTCATTGTATTTTCTTTTTTGAAATAGGGGTTCATGTAGCCCAGGCTGCCCTTGAACTTGCTATGTAGTCAAGGATAGCTGTGAATTCCTGGTCCTCTTTCCTCCACCTCCAGAGTACTGGAATTAGAGGTGAGTGCCCAGTTTATAGAGTGCCAGGGATTGATCCAGAGCCTCTTGCAAGCTAGGCAAGCACTCTACCAAGTTGTGTCCCCCAATGCCACTACCCAATCCCCTTCCTCCTTCTATGCAACCAACAGACTTCACCTTTGCTGCTGCCTACTCAGTATGTGACGACCTGGCATGGTTGTGGCCCTTTCAGATTCTCTGCAGTTTCTGTGTGACCCCCAAATACAAACTTCCTGGCCTTCTTACCCCAGCTGCTCTTCTCCCTGTTCGGTCCAGCATTGATGCAAACATTTCACTCTCAGGCTAAGGGTGACATAGGCTATCCAGAGCAGGCAGAAAAGACCCCTGAAACTTGGTACAAAAATATCCCTAATCCATTAGGAAGGACCCTGGAAGCTCCTTTGGTGGGCAGAAGGTAATAGCTTAAGTTTAAACAACAAAATAAGCCGGGCATGGTGCCCCATGCCTGCCCTCCCACAAGAACTGGGCCAGCCAGGGCTACGCACAAGGTCTTGCCTTGAAAAATTAACTAATTAAAATCAAACAAATAAGCTGGGCAGAATGGTGCATTCCAATAATCCTAGCACTAGGTTGACATTCCAAGGCCAGAGAATAGTAATGTGTTTCACACACACATACACACACATACACACACACACACACACACACACACACACACACAGCAACAATGGCAGCAAGCACAAGCAACCAGTTGGCCTAGACTGCAGGCTTTAGACTGGGTTTCCATTAGCCCACCTCAGGTGCCAAAATAGAAAGTATCCCTGTGGAACCCCAGTGTCCTGGGGAATGTAGTTTGAGAACCATGGAGCAGGGAGACATTACTCCCGACTCTTTCTTCCACCCCACACTGGTTTCTGTCCGCTGCCCGAGTCCCTCATCTGCTTCCCCAGCATCGGGTCCAACCTGACTCTAGGCCTCTCTCTTCAGTCCGGGGCTACTAAGAAGGCTATACACCCTGCCACTGAATTTTCCCATGTGACCCTGATTGTGAACTTTGAACCCCTTACCACATCCTTTATGGCCTGTCCTGGTGCACACCTGTGACGTCAGCTTCCACTGTGTTCCTCTCTGCCCTTACACTGGGCATAGTGTGCAGGCAGAGCACATACTACTCAGGACTCAACAAAAGCCCGTCTCCCTGGGGAAGAGGAGGTGTCCTGGCTGCATTAAGAACCTACTGCTAGCCGGATGGTGGTGGCGGCGGCTGGCGTACGCCTTTAATCCCGGCACTCAGGAGGCAGAACTAGGTGGAGCTCTGTGAGTTCAAGGCCAGCCTGGTCTACAGCGTGAGATCCAGGACCCCCAGGGCTACACAGATAAACCCTGTCTTGAAAAACAAAAACAAAAAACAAACAAACAAACACACAAAAGAACCTCCTGCTGGTATTAACATGTTCTGCTCTCTCTCCAAAAACAAACTTCAAGTCTTCACGCCAGCTGTCTAGGAATCAGGACTCATTAAGAAGAAGTTCTTCAAAGATATGAACGGGTGAAACAAGACCATGTAAGAGCTAAGGAGTCTAGGCCCAAGGCTGGGATCCTTGGGAGGGTGAGCAATCCATAGAGGCCACAGGAAGACAGAGGTTGAGTGTAAGGATGCAGCCACAGGCACAGAAGCCAGGACTTTGGGGCCATGAGAAGGCAGAGGAGACAAGCAAGGTCTGCGCTGAACCTTCGGAGAGCATGGCCCTGCCAGCACCCAGCTCCCAACTGCTGATCCTCACCACAGTGCAGGAGTTCTTTCCACTGAAGTAGTACTGTCTGTGATGACCAGTTACACTAGCCACAGAGCCGGCCTAACCAACTATACCACAGGAGTGCACACATGTATGTGTGTGCACACACATGAATTCACATGTACAAGTGCATGCAAACCTGTACACACATGAGTAAGCAGGCATGCACTTGCCCCAGAGTACACTCCTCACAAAGGCAGACTCTTGCCCACTGGCTCCATGGAAATGGAAAGGTCAGGTGCTCTAGAATCTGTGGTGTGTGAGTGTGTGGGTGTGAGTTGTGTATGTGTGAGTATGTTTGAGTGTGTGTGTGAATGTTTGAGTGTGTGTGAGTTGTGTGTGTGAATATGTTTGAGTGTGAGTGTGTGAGTGCATCTGTGTGTGAGTATGTGAGAGAGTGTGTGAGTGTGTGTGAGTGTGAGAATATGAGTGAGTGAATGTGTGAGAGTGTGTGTAAGAGTATGAGACTGTATGTGAGTGTGTGTCTGTGTGAGAGAATGTGTGAGTGAGTGTGAGAGAATCTGTGTGTGTGTGTGTGTGTGTGTGTGTGTGTGTGTGTTGATGTACTAGCCTGTGTGTGTGCACGTGAGAGCCATAAGGTGTCTTCTTCAGGCACTCCCCACCTGACTTCCTGAGACAGGGTCTCTCACTGAATCTGGAGCTTATGGTTTTGGCTAGATTGGCTGGCCAGGATCCATCTGGCCCCGCCCTCCCCAACACTGGGGTTATGGGCTTGCATGCGCCTCTATCACAGTTTTTTATGTGAGTGGGTGCTAGGAATCCAAGCTTGGATCTTCTTGCTTGCACAGCAAGCTCTCTGTTGTGGGATATTTATACTGTGTGAGGATGTATTTGCTGTGATTGGTGCAATAAAAAGCTGAATGGCCAATAGCTAGGCAGGAGGTATAGGCGGGACTTCCGGGCAGAGAGGGGAGGTAGAAGGAGATAATTGAGGCACAGAGGAGATGCCAAGGAGACATGGAGGGAGTCAGACATGCAAAATGAAAGAAAGGTAAAAAGCCACGTGGTAACATGCAGATTTAAAAATTAATTTGTTATAAGAACTAGTGGGACAAGCCTCAGCTAAGGCCGAGCATTCACAATTAACATTATTCGTCATTATTTGTGAGCTGGCGGCCCAAAGAAAAATCTGCCTCCAGCTCTTCACACACTGAACCATCTCTCCAGCCTGGGGCAGCTGTTCTAAATGCTACTCAGCTCAAAACTTACTATTACTCTCTTATCTGTAGGGAAACTGAGGCACGGGAAAGGGAGGTTCTTTGTACCAAGTCACACAAATCTCAAGCAGCAGAGGTGGACTGGACTCCGGGACCAGCACTTAGGCTGTTGACCTCTAGGGCATCATAAATTGCTCCTGGGACCCCCTGGAGACTCACAGAATAAGAGGGCTGACCCCTGCCTTCTAGGGGCTTCCAGCTATGATAAGAAAACAGCTTCAGAAAATTCACATCTGCATTGGAGAGCTTCCTTCTGCAGCTTTCCAAGACGTGGAGACATAGACTTAGAAGCCTCCCTGCGGGTTGGGCTGCCTGGGGGAGCCGAAGAGGACCAGCCAGGAAGAGGCCTTGGCAGCCCTCTGTTCTCAGCCTCTTTGCTGGCCACCCCCCTCTAATGGCAGCAAAATGTCCTTCTATTGTCCTGAGATGAGGCAAGGCTAGGGCTAGGCTAGGCACCTTCTCTGCCTGCCTCAGTTTCTCTGTCTCTCCTATACTTCTCCTTCCCTTCCAAGATGTGTCAGAGGACATCTGGGGTTGGAAAAAGAGCCTAGAGCCGAGGTCTCAGTTTTGCGTATGTCAATTCAGAAGACTGGGTGACGTCAGCAAGCATCTGAGACAGCTGGGCCTGTGGTTCAAATTGACTCTGCCGCTGTCTTCCTGGGTAACCCTTAGCCAGCTGCCACCCTCCTCCATGGAGGGAGAGCACGTTACCCTTCAAATACAGCCTCTGTGAGAAGGAAAAGATGCACTCCTGAAGCAGCCAGCCCCAGACAGCCCTGAGTCAACCCAAAGTCAACAGGGACAGCAGCGGCTCACCCTAATGTATGTGACTGTTGGCGAAGCTGGCCTTGCCGTCCTCAGCCATCAGACACTGAGTGTGCGCTCACCGCATGTTAAACAGAGCTAAGTCTGCTACATGCATGGTTTCCTGTGACGCGCATGTCAACCCCGTGAAGACTGTACTGTCATTATTCATTTTTTGCAAATGAGGAAATTGAGCTTCTGAAGTCACCATCCTAACCCAATCTGTGTCATTCCAAAGCTCCTGTAAGTTTAAAAAATACTGAAGAGGTCTAGGGGACTGGGGATGTGGCTCAGTCAGTGAAGAGGTTGCCCGGCATGCACAAAGCTGAGTTCAGTCTCATATCCCGGGCATGGTAGCTCATATCTGTAACCCCAGCACTCTGGAGGTGGAGGCAGAAGGATCAGAAGTTCAAGGTTATCCTCAGTCACATAATGAATTTGAGGCTAGTCTGGGCTACATGAGCCCAATTTCAAAAGAAGGGGCCAGGGCATGATCTAAAAAAGCATATATTCAAAGAATGTTTGCTGATGTTCAGTTTGTATACATCATTTACTAGTTTCTATCTTTAATATTATAGGAATCGCGGCTAACATTTACAGAGCACCCGTGATGAGAAGGTTTGTTGACTCCCACAACCACCGCGTAACAGAAGCTGCTATAGACTCTCAATCGAGACACAGAAAGGTTCACGATAACTTCTCTGATATCCCACGGTTGTGATGTAGCTAAGCAGATATCCTAGTCCACCAAGAAGTCAGGAAACTGGGGCCTGGGAGGGAGCAAAGCTCATCTCAAGTTTGTTTATTCCTAAAATTCTTTCCACCACCTTTCAGATAACACTGAACACACCTCTCTCACATCTTTAAGCTCCCCTGGGGCTTCGGGCCAAGGCTGCACAGCAAATAGCAAATTTGCTAGTTTTCTTGCCATGCAAGTATTCTATCCTTTGCTTTAGGGATCGCCCATCAGCATGCACCCCAGGAATCTGCAAGTCTCATCCAGCGGGCAGTTGAGTTGAATGACATCCTAATTGTTTTCTCTGGGGACCCCTATGCAGGGCACAGTGATTGGCCCATCCCAAGCCAGCTGTCTGTGATGCCTGGAGCTGTTTTCTGCCTGCCCTATTGCTGTGGCATGTCTGCCAGGAGCAATCTGGTGCCCTGTGTCCTGCACATACAACAAGCACACTGGTGTCCACACGCCTGCTGTTCCCGTACACTTGAACACAGACACACTGGCATGTGTCCTTCCAGACCTTAACAGAGAAGCAACGTTCTCAGCCCAGAGCAGAGGAACCCAGCAGCCACAGTAAGGCAAGAACAGAAGCCAGAGTTCTCCTCTGAGTTCTTGCTATGTCTCTCTCTCCCTCCCTCCTTCCCTCTTGGAGCTAAATCTGGCATCTGTCTGTCCCCCACCCCCACCCCCACCGTCAGAGCATCCATGTCTTAGTTCTGGTTCGTACTGCAATAAAAACCATTCCACAACCTTCGCATATGTGTGGCCTGCCTCGGGAGCATCCGTCCGACATCTGACATAATAGTAGCACTTTTTTTTTTTCTGTCGTCATCACACCACTGCAGCTTGACCACTAGCAGAGGACAGGATAATCCTGTACCAGTGAAAAGGTCCCAAGGGCTGGCACGATCTGGCTTTCAAACGTCCCGCTCCGCTCCACTCAAAATACGCTGAGGTTGGAGGTGGCTAAACCACCTTTTACCTAAGGGCGGTGGGCTTGGACCTGCCTTTTCAGCAAGAGCCCCTTCAAGCTCACTTGCCAAAATGTCATTGCCTCCGCCCCACCGCGCCCCCCAGGACTTCAGTCCACCGCGCAGAGCACAAAACCTACATTCAGCTCGGGTTTTATGACACGAGGCTAACTCCTCCTACGCGGACGTATTCCGCTTAACCCTTCAGCCCTCCCCATTTGGCGGTGCCCCGGTCCCTGCTCACAAGCTGACCTCACAGAAAGCCATCCAACAGCTTCCACTTTAAAGACTTAATTTCTGAATCCGCAGCCCAAACCCCTCACAATCCCAACCAGATGGGCTAGGTTTCATATCATATTCTCATGCATTAACTCCCTCCCATAAGGACCAAATTGAATGGCTTCAAGGTTATATCAAAAGGAAGAAGACGGAGCAGAAACGGGGACAGTGGGGCTTCTATGATCCCTTTGGCAGAGCAAGCTGGTGCTACTTCGTGCTTTTAATTGGGGTGGAAGAGCTGGAAGAGCCCTCAGACACATCCTCCAGAAGGGGGGAGAAAATGGCTTAAATGCCTTGAATGGCCCAAAGCATCAGTTGATGTGACTACTGGAAAGAGAAGTCTTTCTGTATTGATGAATAGCAAAATGTCAAGCCTGTTTTTATTTATTTTTTTAAGTTAAATAATAATGATGACAAGGATGATGGACTCTACTGTCAAAGTCGAGCAGCAAGACAAGAAGCCAGTGGTTAGCAGCGAGACCCCTCTCCCGGGCGTCCCAACACACACACAGGGAATCCCGCCTAGGGGACGCTTCCTCGAGTTACTACCCGCAGCCAAGACGCGCGCGTGCGCCCTTGCTCGGCTGGCTGCGTCTACGCATCTACCTGCGAGCAGGGACAGCGGGGGGTCTCGGGGGTAGCGGGCAGCGGAGCAGGGATGCGATGCGAGGATGCCGGCAGGGATGCGGGCAGGAATGAGGGCAGGGATGCAGAGGGCTGTGGCGCAGTTACCTCGGTCCGCAGACCCCATGGTGCGGAGGGGCTGGCGGGGGCCTGGCCTGCGCAATGCGGGGCGCTGCATCTGGAGGCGCCAGGCTCAGCCGGCTGGGAACCCGGTGCTTCGATCCGGCGGAGCGGCGCAGAGGCTGCAGCGGCCAGGCTCCGCTCCGGAGCTCTGGCTCTCCGTACTCCCGCTCCTGTGCTCCTGCTCCTGCTCCGGATCCCCGTGCTCCCGCTGCCGTGCTCCGGGCTCCAGCTCAGGCTCCCGGGCTCCTGGCGCTCCGCGGTCGCTTACTCCAGCGGCAACGCGACTTCCTTCCCCGCGCTGCGTGTTTATAGGCTTTCAATGCAGTAAAATAACGGGATTCCCTCACTGTTTCCTCCTGTTTACTCAGCGCCATGGAAACCCCTGGATCCCGTCCATCTCCAAAACTAAGGGCTTTCCTGAAAACTTCACACTCAGGAATCCATGACGTCGCCTCCTCCGCGGCCAGCCAGCTCCGTGGCTCCTTCGGCCGCCAAGCACAAGTCCCTGATTGTTCAGGGCAGAGAAAAAGTCAGGAGAGGGAGGCGCGCAGGGGTGGGGGCGCGGCCCGCCAGGCCCTGCAGGAGCTGCGTGCAAGCTCGCAGACAGCCACCGCCTCCCCCTGCAGCCTTGCCTGAATCCAGCCTCCTGACACCCCACTTTCTGATCGCGTGCCCCTCGGAGAGAACTACCCAGGGTTCCAACCAGCACCCCCGGGGTGTCCAGGAGCCCTTGGACACTTGCCCAGGGGTACCTTCTTAGGCCCTCAGTGCCTCTAACTCACCAGATTCTTAGACTGTTCAGGGATGCTGAAGACCAGGAAGAGGAAGGAAAAGAAAGAAATAATATGCCTGTGCCAACTGTCCAAGATTTTTTTTCCCCCTCAAAGAGTTTATTTTTAGATTCATTTAGAAAATTCAAGGTTTCCAGTATTTCTCAGAGGGTCCAGCAATAAGTAGATGGTCGAAGAGTAGCCGAAACCAGGCAACGCATGTGTTTACGCACGCTGCGCATAAACAGGAAAATAAAGGGGAGGGATGTCGGGACCTCTGCAGCCTCAGGAAGAGATGTGTGGGATGGCACACGTGGCTCCCACCTGTGGGCCACGGCTGGGAGGAGTGGGGTGGACTACAGCCCACGAGACGTCTGGGCTAGGTTTCAGCTAATTCGCTTCTCCACCTGCATGCACCCTGGGAATTCTGGGCTCAGAGATAAAGCCCGCTTTGAAAGGCACATTTGAAAAACTGTTGTGGGCTCTGATAAAAACATGGGAGTACTCAAGGCTAGTGACTCATCGCCCCCTCCCACAAGACACTTGAACTTCAAGAGATACTGATGGGCGCCTAACCCCACCCATGGGACCACTGTTTTCCATGCATTGCCCACAGCAGCTCCCCCAAGCCCAGGCAGCTCTCAGAGTGACCACCAGGACCAGTTAGAACCCTGCCTGAGAAAGCCCAACCTCACTCCCACATGGGAGACTCTCTCTGAAGTCTGCCTGCACCCTGGCGGACCTTAGCAGTCCAGCTTAAGTAACGGTGTCCCAGTCCCAAAGAACAGCCATGTCTGTCCATCCACTATGTGCCCCCCTCAAAAAAAAATTCAAGATAAGGAAATTGTGCTGCCTTCCAAGGAAACCAGATCCCAGAGCTACCAAATACTTTGCAGCCATACTGTAAGCATCCATTCCTGAGATGATTTGAAAAGGTTTAGTCGGCAAACACTAGTGTGTACACAGCACACGGGGATCTGCTCAGTGGAACTGCTGAGGAGACCCCCTTCCTGCGGCCTCCGTATCCATCACCCACAACAGGAACAGGACACCCAACCAAAGGTTCTCAGCTTGCAGGACTCAGGGTCAAAGTAGAGCAAGTCCTGGGCAGGTTGGGACCCATGGGCCATCATACACATGAATGAGACTCCATTTCTTCTAACCACACAGAGCTCCCCACACAGGCACCACACTATGTGTGAACACCTCCCCCAACTCGGTGCCTACTACATGCCAGGCCTTAGATGAAGAAGGTCTTCTCTAAATCCCCACTCACACCTCTCCCACCAAGTCGCACACAGAAGCTGGGAGCAGCCAGTCCTGCGACAAGATCGACATGGCAGCCACCAGCCACACACGCCTGAGATGAAAGTGATTCATGATTAAACAGTACGCCAAGTCAGTTCTCCAATCTCACGAGCCACAGGTGGCTGGTGGCTTCCTGAGTCGGACAGCAGAGCGTACGAAACATCCATCCTTCCAGAAAGCTTGGGCAGCACGGCTCAGACAGTCTGAAGGTCCCACACGGCTGGGCTTGCCTCGTCATCGTGTTCCCACCCAGAGCTGAGCTAAGAATCAAATGATGATGTTTAATGGAAGTGCTGAGGACGGTAAGGTGTATAATAAACGCTAAAAATACCCATCTTTAAAAAATAATAAAGCTTCCCACAGTCGAGGCATGAGTCGTGACTAAGCAAGAGCTGGGCTTGTCTGTCTTCGTGTGTCACCTCCAGGCCACTCTTCCCGAGACTAAGCCAGGCCAGCAAGCTAAGAAGCCTCTTGTGAGGTCAGGTCCTTCGCCAGAGGCAGAGTTCTTGCCTGGCATTCAGGAGGCCCTGTGTTCCACCCCGAGCACTTAACCTTAGTCGCTTTGTTTTTTTATTACATGCATTCATGGGTGCACACTAGTGTGCCTTTGCTGCGGTGTGCACTTAGAGGTCAGAGGTCGACGGCTTGTGGGAGTCGCTTCTCCCCCTCTGTCCTATGAGTCCCAGGATCGAACTCAGGTCGTCGAGCTTGGCAGCAAGCACCCTTACCCCCTGAGCCGTCTCGCTCACCCTCGTTCCTTTTATTTATTTATTTATTTATTTATTTCAACTTTTTAAGACTGGGTCTTCATAGCCCAGGCTGGTTTCAAACTTAGAATCCTCAAGTCTCTGCCTTGAGAACTGAAATTACAGGTGTGGGCTGCCGCACTCATCCAAAGCCCTTAAAAAAAAAGACGGAAAGAAAAGTCTAGTTCCTTTATTGTTCCCACCGACCGTGGTGTGGTAAGCCCCACTTACAGATGAGTGCATCAAGACTCCAAGAGCCCGTGTTCACACAGCCGGCCCCAAGGTGACCCCAACTCTGGCAGCGGTGAAGCCATGTTCTTGGCTCAGCAGCCCCTGCCTCCCGAGGCCTCCCTGGGAACCTCCGCCTCCGAGGCCAGCAGGAAACCAGCATTCTGGGCCTCCTCTGGCCGACTCATTATCGGGGATAATTTTAGACTCGGGTCCCACCCAAGCTCAGGCCTTGGAGGCGAGCCCCCTTCTCCACAGGTGCCTGGAGCTGCTGGAGTTGGGGACGCCTTCTGGAACTCGGTAGAATCAGCATTAGCCACGTTTTTATGGCTCTTAGTCTTTGTCACAGTTAAGCGTTTTTCCCTTTTTAAAGCCCAATTAATACTACCAGGCTGGAGCCGGGGCCTAACAGCTGAGTCACCCAACGTGCCCTCATGAGCCCAGCTTTAGGCCCCCTCCAAAGCTCTTCTTGAGTTCCTCAGACAATTTCTTTCCTCTCTCACTGCCAGAGCAAGAACTATTTTGTCCTTTTGAACTGAACCACCCACTGTTTTCACTTCTGTGGAGTGTACTCCCCTCTGCTGAGGGGGCGCTCCAAGGGGGGTGGGTGGGGAGCTTCCGCCCACTAAATTATCCAAGAGAACTCCCCAAAATAGAGACTCTCAGCTGGAGCTAAACTTGCCAGCATGTGAGGGGAAAAGGCAGAGAAGAAATGAAATCAAAGCAAAGTGAAGGTGTCCAGGTGGCCTCGGGGCAAATGGTCCAGGAGGCTGGCTGCTGCCACATCTGGGCTGCGGAGACTCTGAATCACCCGGGACCCTTTTCTTACATGTTCCCCTCCCAACAGCCTCATAAATAGACCTGCAGGTGTTTCTGCCAGGATGCCACTGGCTAGCACTGGCCCAGCCGGAGCTCTGTGCCAGGACTTAGGGCAGCTCCGATGGGGCGCTCACATGTCCCTCCGCTTACTGCATGTGGAGCCCGAAGTCATCTCCATTCAAACCCCAAATGGGCTTGTAAGCTCACCACCCCGCCTACGGTATCTGTCAAACAGCGTACATGAAGCACTTACTGTGTGGTGGGCCTTAACTCACTGAACCTTCTACCTCACAGGGATCATTTCATCAAGCAAAGAATGTAGCACAGAGAGGTTATGCAACATGCCCAAGGTTGCCCAGCCAGTAAATGGCAGAGGTAGGATTTGAACCTCTGCCACTTAGCTGCAGAACCCACCAGGCTTTTCTGCCCTTTTAATTGCTGTGAGAAACATCCCATCAAAGATCCCTGTGCTCAGCCATGTGTGGTGGTGCTGCCTGTCTGAGATCCTAGCTCTTGGGAGGCTGAGGCAGGAGCAGTACTGTGGTTCAAGGTCAGCCTGGGTTACATAGCAAAAGCCCATTTCAAAGCAGTATCAACACCAAAGATTTCTGTGCTCAGCAGTTTCATGACAAGTCTAGTGGACAGAGAGAGAACACGAGAAGGTCCTATGGATTGTGTGGACTGGGGCTGCCGGAAGGGGGTGGGCAGGGAAGCCTGGTACAGGGCCTCTCTTCCTTCCCTGTTGAATTTGGCGATTCCTCCAGCTCCAGACATCACCCAGAGACCTCTCAAGTCCCCACACCTGCCTCTGCCCCATGTGACCTCCTTCCCAGGGGCTCTGCAGAGTCCTGGATGCTCCTGATAACCTCTGTCCCTCCCCTGAGGTCTCTCTGCATGACCAGCCTTCCGGAGACATCAGGTCAGGCAGGCCCTTGCCTCTGGTCACACTCACCTTCAGGATGAGTCTGAGTCCCACATGTTCCTCTAGAAACTCACTGTCCCCTGCAGCCAGCTTGGTGACCCACAGCTTTGGACTTCATGTTGCTGCCCTGAAGACATACTCAGAGCCCGGCCCCTCGTTTTCCGGTGGCCTCCCTAGCCAGAGGCCCTCCTCTGGGAACTTCTCTCCCTGGCTACCTCAGCCTCCACTCCTGACTGGAGTCACGCCTGCTCTGGCCCTTTCAAAGACATGCTTCCCTCTCCTGTCAAACACCCCCACCTTCCTTTGAGGAAGAAGAAGTCAGGGCTAAGCATGCGGGGTACACAGTGGGTGCTTAATAATGTCAGCTCAGGGCCATCGTGCCAGAATAGCCACCACACAAAGAAACCCCTGACAGATGTCCCCTCCCTCCCACAATAAAGTCTGACCACCACCACAATCTGCAGAAGCCCCTGGCCACCCCATCTTGGTGTCACCAGCCTGGTAGTGCGGTGGTTCTCAACCTGTGGGTCACGAGCCCTTTAGGGGACTGAGTGATCCTTTCACAGGGGTCCATCGGAAGACACGGATATTTGCATTACAATTCATAACAGTAGCAAAATTACAGTTATGAAGTGGCAATGAAGATAGCTTTATGAATGTTATATAATGAAGATAACTTTATGGTTGGGGTGGGCACAGCTTGAGCTACATTAAAGCGTCGCAGCATTAGGATGGCTGGGTGGAACCCTACAGGCAGTGGCCTGGGACCACTCATCCTGGAAGGCCGGCGTGTGGGGTGAGGACACTCAGCCAAGCCTTTGGGGAGGCCACTTGCCAAGAGCCAACCTGAAAGGGGAGACAGCCACAGGTGGGGTCACCTCAGGATGGTCCTGGACCAGCCAGACTGTGGGGCAAAAGCTGATCCTCTGAGCCACCAGGTGTGAAAGGAGTCACAGAAGGCGACCACCATGACCTTCCAGACCCTGACCTGTCCCCTGTGGGACTGCATCTCCCCTCTGTCCCACCCATGCCCAACTCCAGCCCTTGTCTGGGACACTTGTCCCCACATTTCTGCGGCTGGCTTCTTTAAATGCCATCCCACGCTTTGGGGGAGGTTAAGACAGAGTCTCACTATGTAGTCCAGGCTGGCCTTGAACTCCTCATTCTCACAATCTCTCAAGTACTGGCATAACAGATGTGTGCCACCTCGGCCTGCTTCAAGATTATTCTGTGACGTTCTCCCATGACCCTCCTCTCTGATATGTGTTCCCCTGAGCTGCCGCACACCCCCACCCACCCACAATCGCGCCGCAGGGCTCCACCCAATGCCAGTTCAGTCTCTACAGCACGGCTTGTTGAAGTCCAGATTCACTTGTGTCTCGTCTGTCTGCCCCACCTTCCCACAAAATGTCAGCTCCCCCAGGCCAGGGCCCTGGCTTCTCGGCCGGGCTGTGTCCTCAGCACTGGGAGAGAGGCCTGGCCTATGGCCTGCCTCAAAAATGCTGGATGAGTGAATGACAGAGGGCCGGCTTGTCTCGCCTGTTTTGTTTACTGGCCATGAGTCATCTTCCCACCAGACTAGGAAAATAGGGGCCTGTGTGTCCTCCTCGGGGCTTGGCGAGACTTCTAGAACGGGTGGTCCCTCCTCTGTAGTCCTATCTCATGTCTACCTCTGGCAACTCTGGCAGGCTCTCTGGAGCCGCCACACACAACTCGGTTGGGCCTCTCGTAACTCGCGCTATACAAAGTCCCCTATACGATACCTATTGCCAGGGAGGAAACTGAGGGACAGAGCCCCAAGTTCACCAAATAGTCAGCAGCACACCGTGAGAATATGGGCAATTATGGTATGGCTCCAGAATCACGCTCCTGGGTCCAGTAGATATTTGTTGACTGAATAACTGACAGCCAGGAGTAACTGGGTGGCCAGCCACCTGCTCAGCTGGCTGCAGGGGACCCCAACCATCCATGGCCCAGGTGCTGCTGGGTGAATGCTCCTGAGGTTGGCAAGGGAGAGGGAACAGGCGGAGGCTGGCCATGGGGAGGCTTTCCCCAAGTCGTGGGATGGAAAGGTTCACCTCATCTGGAAAGAACTCCCCGTTCTGTGGCTGCGGCCACGAGTGAGGTGTCTCCCCAACCCACCCCTTGCAGGGCTCATTGTCTTGCTTTTAATAGCTTCTGTAATCTGTACTTGGAGCAGCTCCTGGCTATTCCCAAAATAATCCTCAGTGCCGCTTTTTCCAACTCACAAGTGCTGAATGTTGCTACCTCCCCATCAGCCACTGGTCCCAGGGTCCCCAGGCAGGAATGTGACCCAACGGGAGGTTGCTGAGGATCTTGGAGAGAGCCTGGCTGCCCTTGCCAGATCATGGGCTGCTGACTGTGAGTTTCCCCCCTCCAAAGCTCCAGCCGGCAGAACTGGGCTGGGACAGCCCGCCAGCGGCAGCGGCAGCCCTCAGAATGCCCCGGGCTCCCCCTCTGAGAGATGGGAAAGATTTTCCTAGAAGCTGGAGAGCTGACGTGGAGGGAGAAGGAACTGGCTCATGGTCAGCTTGCCTTTCTCTCTCCTGCTGTGGGCAGGAGAAAATGGAGACTGGGGGAATCTCCTTTGCAGAGATATGGAAATTTTTTTTTTTTTTTTGAGACAGGACCTCATGTAGCCCAGGCTACCCTCTAGCTTGCTACATAGAGCTAATCCTCCTGCCTCCACCTCCCAAGTGCTAGGATTGCAGGATGTCACCACATTTGGTTTATACAGTGATGGGATTTGAACCCAGGAGGTCATGTGTGCTAGGCAAGCACTCTAGCAGCTGAACCCAAGACCCAGCAAGACTTTCTATTGTTAAGGAAAAGCCTGAGATGCCCATAACTGGAATTTTAGTTTTAAATATTCAGTGCTCTATGGTGTCTCTTTTTGTTTTTTCATTCAACAAACATTCTGGCACACCTCCAGTAGGCAAGACTGGAGATGTGGCTGTGAGCAAAACAGAGGCTGAGGTTTGGCCCTGCTGAGCTGACAGCCCCAGGGGGTTCACCCAGAGGAAACACACAAATACTGAAGAGACACTGCTGTGCCCAGAAATGTGCACAGAGTGGAACAGGAAGACAGCATGGACTGAGGAAGAGGTGGTCTCAGACAGGGGTCAGAGGGGTCACTGAAGCAGAACTGAGCATTGCTGAGCGAGGCCAGGGCACAGGCCATGCACACTGCTGGGAGAGCATTGCCTGGGGATGAGGAGGCTCTCAGAGGTCAGGAGCAACGTTCACTCCTCCATTCATGGGACCAGTTCCCTGGGCACCTGCTGTGTCCCTGAATTTGAACTTGATGAGGACGTGAGAGAGACAAGGCATGTCTTCTGTGTGTTCCACACAGTGGGTGACAGGGGTCAGCAGACTGTACAAAGCAGGGTTCAACTGCCTGGGGAGGACTTGAGGAGCCTCACAACTCATGGGATGTGCATAGCCTGGTGGGGGGTGCGGTGAGGTGGTCTTCACAAACAGTAATAACCACCAAAGTTTATTGAGTAATCACCCTGTACTCTGACCTATTTTAAGTGTCAGACACACATTAACCTGTTTAATCCTCGCAGCCTTTGAAAGAATAGGTAACTGAAAGGCCAAAAGACTTGTCCTGGTTACACAGCAGAGGAACCAGAAATCTAGCCCTTAAACAGGTGGGCATACTCTTCACTTTCTCTTGCCTCTTCCTGGAAAAGTAGAATTTGAGGGTAGGCGCACAAGCAGCCATTTTAGACCAAAGCGGAAAGCATGGGAAGGCAGACAGAGTTACCACATAGAGGTGCTTCAGCACCTGGTGATGATGGAGTCTCCATAGCAACCCAAAGTCTCCTGCCCAGATCCTGTTGTAAGGGAGAAATAAATAACTATTCTCTTTAGGCCACTTCTGTTTGGGGACTCGACTAAGGCTGTGATGGCACCAAGATGGATTTTATTTTAAGAACCCGGGAGCCATCAAGGAGTGTGCCATTGAATGACATGATCAGACATGCTGGTGTCAGGAAGGCACCCGGAGTCTGGGTTAAGAGTCTGTCTTCAGGGCAGCTGGCCTGAGTACAAAACACATCTCTGCCTCTCCCTAGCTTTGGAGCCTATTTAACCTGTGTGTGCCTCAGTCTCCCTGTCAGTGGAGTGGAAATACCACTATCCAGGTATAGAGCCATAGTGAGGATCCACAGTGGGGCTTAAGAAAGCACAGGATAGCCCAAGAGAGGGAGGTCTCAGAGGTGAAGCTCTCGCTGGGCAAGCACAGGGCTCAAGTTCAGAACTCCCCCCAGCACCCACATAAAAAGCCAGGCACAGCTGCACATGTCTGCTACCCTGTACTTGGGAGACGAAAGCAGGCAGATCCCATCCCTGGGCTCCCTGGCTAGCCAATCGAGCTGAATCAGCGAGTTCCAGGTTCAGTGAGAAACCCAGTCTCAAAAACTAAGGTGAGGAGCAATAAAGGAAGACATTTGACAATGACCTTTGACCTCCACATGCACACGCATGGATACACTGACCTGTGCGCACACCCACACCAACACCTATACACACTACCACCACCATCCCGTTCCCTTCCCACACACAACCTGGTGCCTGCCGACCACCAGAGCCCAGGGATCGTGGCCTCAAGAGGCCTCTGCTACCCACACCCTCTTACTGCAGAGCTGACCAAGCCTGCTCGGAACCCCACTCCTAGCAGATGCTGGTGGGAACCCACATCTTTGTTTCCACCAGAAGGAGGACACGGCACCAGGTCACTCTGAATGAGACCATCCAGCAGGACCTGGAACACCCATGTCCAGAGAGGGGCACAGACGGGGACCAGGTCACTCTGCAGAAAACCACTCCCATGTGGCCCAGGCTATGGCCACAGAGGGGAGCACACAGGCAGGCACCCACTGGGCAGCATTCTGCCTCCCCACAATCCTCTGGGAGATAAGAAGCCATGCTTCCTGAGGATGTACTCGGAAGCCCCTGCCAGTTCCTCTACACTTGGCAAAATAGTGCTGTGTGGAGCCAACCCGATTTTTCCATTAATGAAAGTATTTTTGGGCTCCCAGCAACAATGAAAGACTGTTACAAAAGATGCCGAACCTTCCAAGGTAAACAGAGCCCGCCCCAGCCCAGGCTGGCTGCTCGGCTGCTGAGCTGCAGCTGGTCTGGGCTCTCAGCTCTGAGCCCTGTGGGGTCTGCAAGGGCTGGCCCTGGGCCTCCCGGGCTGATGAGCCCCCAAGGCCGGACGGCTATTCGGGGTGCCCTGGTTTGTGAGGACCAAGCCTGCCACCCTGGCCTATGCCTCCAGTTGACCCCTTAATTCATGCACATGTGGGTTGAGGTCTTGCTCTGAGCCCAGCACTCCCTGACAGAAAAAGACTAGTTTCTGTCCTGTGAGAGCACAGACCCGCAGGGTAACAAACATGGAAGTAATTTCCTTTCCACCTCTGATGAGTGGATGGATGGATGAGTGGACAGGTGGGTAGATGGTGAAAGGTGAATAGATGAATGGATGAGCGGGTAGATGGGATGACGGAGAGGTGGATAGGTGGGTGGGTGGGTAGATAGGTGAGTAGATGGATAGTGGATAAAAGTCAATGGGTAGATAGATGGGTAGATGGATGGGTAGATGGATGGATGGATGGATGGATGGATGGATATGTGGGTAATGGATAAAATGAAAGGTCAATGGATGGGTAGATGAATGGATGGATTGATCAATGAATGGGTGGGGGGATGGATTGGTGGATGGGTGGGTGGATGTGGATGAGAGGAAATGTCAATGGATGGGTAGGTGGATGGATAGATGGATGAATGGATGGATAGATAGGTGGGTAAGTGGATGGGTTGATGAATGGGTGCATAGGTAGATGGATGAGTGAACAATGAGTGAATAGACAGATTGAGCCCATGTGTTGGTGACCATATTAGCAGTCTCACATAGTAAATCTCTTACCTTGGACATTTTTTTTTTTTTTTAGCTTTTGGCTTTTGGTTTTTTCAAGATTAAGTTTCTTTGTGTAGCCCTGGCTATCCTGGAACTAGCTCCATAGACCAGGCTGGCCTCAAACTCAGAGAGATCCACCTGCCTCTGCCTCCCAGGTGCTAGAATTAAAGGTGTGCGACACCACCACCTGGCTCATCTTGGACTCTTAAAGCATCAATGAACTCTCATTCTCTCTGTGGGCCAACCCCAGCTCTGCTTGATTGAACGGAGGGTCCTTTGCTATAATGGAGTCAAGATGGCAGCCAGGCAATAGCCTCTGAGCTTGCTGGTGGCCAGAGGGGCCTCTCCAATGCACCTCCCAGCTGCTTAAGTGTGCTCACAGCATGGCAAACTGCCTCTCAATGAAGAGAAAGAACAGCCAAGCAGCTGAGGCTGTGACCAATCATGGAAGTCCCTCCCAGTATAACCTGCCCCTTAGGGAGGAGCCTGGTCCAGGCTCCTCCATTGCCACTGGAAGAGCAAAGTGACCAGGAACTCACCAATACCATTTCACATCACAACTGTGGCCCCTGACACAGAGTGTACACTGAGCATGCCCATTACGTGAGAGCCTGGAACCCTCTAAAATGTGAACAGTCAGACCTGTGCTGGCAGAGAAGGTAGTGATCCACAGCAGAGGGTGGCAGTGGGAGCAGATGTACTGTATTTCATTGGAAATGGCAGCAAGGCTGCAGGGCATTATGTAATAGGCCCTTTTAATGCCCATTACATTATCTGTGAACTAGAGTTGAGGAGAGTTGGTATCTTAGAATACCAGCATCCTGTCTTGGGACACTAAATAGTCCTTATTATTTCTTTCTTGCTTAGCTATGCTGAGGATGGAACTCAGGAAGTCCAGCATGCTAAGCTAATGTTCTACACTGAGTCCCCCCTCCCCAACCCCTTACTGGGGGATTCTAGGAAGCTGTTCAACCTCTGAGCAACACCTCCAGCTCCTCACTGGGGGAATCTAGGCAAGTGCTCTACCACTGAGTCACACCCCCAGGCCCTAGCTGGGAGATTCTAAGCTGAGCTACATTCCCCTGGCCTTTCTTACAAGTTCTTCAGCCTAATGGAGGTATCTACAAACTGCTGCAGCTTCTAGCCCACTGCCTGCTTTTATAGTCCGTCGGAACACAGATATGTGTCTGTTCACAGGCTGCCCATGGCTAGTCTCACGCTGAAACTGCAGAGGGGAACAATAATGAGGTTGCACCAGAGCCCATGTGGTCAGAAACAAGCACTTCCCAGCTGCTCCTTCACAGAGTGCTCACTGACCCCTGGCTCCGGAGAGCTTAAAGCTCATTTAGATGCATCTGTTTTCAGGGCTGCTCCATGCCAACTTCTTAAATCTCCTCCTAAACCAGCCCAGTCCCAGCCCATGTGTGGAAAGCCACTTCTCCCAGCAGGGAACAGATGTGGGCAGATCCAAGTCCTCCCACAGGATCCCATGATGGCCCCATTTGGGAGCCATTTAACATGATCCTACATGTGGATCTGGAGCCCTTCCTTTGGCGTTTAGGAGCCATGGGCTGAGCTGGGAGATAAAGAAAGGGGGCCCTTGAAGCAGAGGGGTGCTGGGCGGGGACCAGGCAGCAAGCAGTGTGTGGGGGTCACAAGCTAGGAATTCTGTCTATCTACTTGCAGCTTTTCTTCCCCCTTCCCGGCTCTTCCTCCCACCCCCACCCCATCATTTCAGATCAACCTAGCGACCAGGTTCCCTCACACTGGCTTGTGTGTCAAATGGCCACTCGGTGTGTGTCAGAACGATAAACCTGCACAGGAGCAAAGGTAACTAAAACACAGCGAGGGAGCCTCCGGAGGAAGCCACAGCCCCCGCTGTCCGCCCAGAATGAGGAAGTCCACGCTCGAAGGTCGGTGACAGGGCCATTTTCCCGACAGACACCTGCTGAAGGGCCTCCCCGAGGGAGGCGCTCTGCGCAGACACTGGTTTATCTCGACCCCAAGCCTCTCCTGGAACCCCCGCTTCCATGTGTACTAGAGGCCTTCCCGAGGCCATATTTATGTAGTTTCGGGGAAAGGCAGACTCCCTCGGTCCTAGCCAATCAGCATTCAGAGTGACTGGATCCAGCCAATAGGAATCAGTCCTGGACTAGACATGAGACTTAGCCTGAATAAGATCATTTTGTAAGGAGGGGTTTGTTTGTCTGTCTTGTTTATTGAGACAGGGTCTTCCTGTGTAGCCAAGGATGACATTGACTGCCCTGCTTCCAACTCCCAGGTCCTGATATTATAGGCATGGGCTGCCTCGACAGACTGAAAACATCCGCTGTCCACTTTTCCCATTGATCTGTGACAGTCTCCGTGCGAGTGCATCCATGAAATGGTTGAGAGGTACCAACATTGATAAAAAAATGCATCACTATGTACCTGAACTTGCCGTTTTACTGGAAGCCCTGAGTTTTACTGGGGGCTCCCACCAGTAGGGACCACGTTTCTACTCACTTGAACTCAATACCAGACCAGCCCTTGAGCAAAGGCATAGGGGTTTGCAGGGCTCTGCCACCTCTATAGACCAGAGACCCCCTGGCTCAGGACAGGAATTTGCTCCAGGACCCCCTGGGTTGACCCAGTTCTTTGTGACATTAGTTCTTTGGTTAGAAGGACTCGGTCCCAGCAATAAAGATCCAGGGCCCAGCCCCACAGTAGGAACTGTCCCCATGGCCACCCATATGGCTTGGCTCTTGGCAGACCTCACAGGTGAATAAACAGAGGCCTCCTGCAAACCGAGTCCTAGCAGTGATCTCCTGTGCAGGAGGGACCAGAGAGGGCCTGACGCTCCCATGCTGAGGTTTCTCACGCAGCCCGCAGGGGCCTCTGGCTAGAGGCAGGACCGAGGCCAGTGCCTCTGAGCCATGTGTCCTGGGGAGGAAGGGAGGAATCTGCAGGCGGCAGAACACAGAGCTCCTACCCCCTGGCTGGGCAGAGCCAGCCTCAGATAGCATGGAGGAAGCTGGGGTCACCTGGGGCAGGTGGCTGCCCCCACCTCCTGCTCCTTGGCCTTTCCCAGGCCCTCTTCCCCCGGGCTCTTCACTTCCTGGCTTCTGTCTTGTTTTGTTCTTCTTCTTTTTTTTTTTAAGTTTCCTTTGTTGTTACCACTTAAAGTAAATAAATAAATAAAGCAAATGAACAAAGAGGCATCTGGAAAGCTTTGTGGAAAATGGCACCGGCTCCGAGGGCCGCCCCGCCCTCCACTGAGTCAGGGCGCCAGAGCCTGGGATTCCCAACTGGCCCCCAAATGCGAAGCTCCTCTGCTCTCCCAAAGGCCCAGCTTCCCTGGTGGGTAGGGGAGCTCTCTAATTCACTCTCCAGGGCTGCCACTCAGGCCTGCCGGAGGGGCCAGCAGATTCCGAGGACCTCCCTCCTCCTGTCCTGTGCACTGGCTTCATGCTGGACCTCTCTTCTACCTGGAAGTCACTGCTCCCTATCACATTTCCGCCTGGGTATACCATGGCTCTAGTTCCTGCCGTCCAGGTCAACCCTCACTCTTGGTACAGCTCAGACCATAAGACCACTCCCCACGGCTCGGCAACCGTCTCCTGTCCCCTGCAGCTAGTGCTTGCTCTTGTGACAGTAAACTTTCAGTTACTGGTGTCTACTGTTTATAATTCCCAGCGTGCCTTTCTCTTTTTGGGGCGGCAGGGGTTCCAGTACGTTCCTTGGAGGTATGGCACTGGGGAATCTCAGGTACTCACCTTTGGTTTATAACGTTTGGAGATTTATGCAACCCCAGGTCCAAAAGTGACAGACTGCAATGACTCAGGAGCTGCTGAGGGTCATCTTGTCCCCCCAAGGGAAGACGCCACTCAGGAAAACAGATCTAGAAGAACCAGACAGGGCTGGCATTCCTAGCTTCTCCCTAGTCACCGGATACAGGCTTGCCTAAAGCTTGTTCTATCTATCAGTTCCATCCCTGAGAGCCAAAGGAATTCTAATGACCACAGCCTTCCCTCCACAGGGGTTTGCCTGGCTTCCCAGCTCTGTTCTAACATTTCCCTGTGCATCTCTGAACCTCTGAGAACAGGGCTCCATGACCTGTTAGAAAAATCTGCCCTGTGTTCTGATCCCTGGGTCTCTTATGAAGCTGGGCTAGGGCCCACAGTGCCTTCTTCATATAACAGATGCTATGCAATCTCATTCATTCATTCATTCATTCACTTATTTATAGACAGGCTCTCACATAGCCTGAGTTGATCTCAAACTCCCCATACAGCTAAGGATGACCTCTAACTCATAACCCTCCATCTCCACTTGCTGAGTGCTGGGAGTACAGCCCCACGCCATCACCCTGGCTTGTGTGGTACTGGAGACGGAGTCTGGAGCCTCACACATGCCAGGCAAACACTTCACCAACTGAGCCCCACTCGCAGCCGACAAATCTTCCCAGAAGCTTCTCCACGGTAGGTACCTCTTCCTGAGAATGTCACAGCTTTCTCTTACTTCCAGGCCATCTGTTCCCTGCTTGTGGACAGGACTTAGGTAGATGAGTGACATCATTGTTCAGCAGTGCCTGACCTAAAACAGAAGAACCTTTGGGTCCCTCTGGACTCACAGTGACCCAGCCTAGTACCTCAAAATGCATGCACTCCATGTCCTGGTGCACATTGGCTACCCCATCTTTTCTTATCAACACCCTGATGTTCCTGTAGGGCCTGCTCCATCTCCCTTCTCCTGGGAGCTGGGATGGAATTAGCCTTCATCTCTCTGTGGCCTCTCCATGTCATGTGGCCTGAGACTGGCCAAAAGGACATTGCATATGCTACCCCCTGGTGACTGAGGTGGGATATGTGGACAAGGCCCATGAATCCAGACCTAGAACCTTTGCCAACACCACTGAGAGAGAGGCAAGTGGGACAGGAGGAGCCAGAGCTGCTGAGGCTGCTGGGTAGGTAGAGTCAACCCCAGAAAGCAGCAGGTATAAACACAGGGCCAGAAGACAGTGACACCCTTGATCCAGCCATGCCTGAAGCCCAGAAACTAAATAAACCTCAGTGGTCTGGCCTTCCGGTGCCTGTACCACTTACGTCAGCTGATGGATGCTCCAAGTCTTCATCCCCATCTTTATGCTAATTCAGAATGTACCAGGTGGTCATCATCACATACCTGTGGACGGGGCTTGTTCACAGCCGTGTCCAGCCCCTCTCCTACACTACAAATTCTTACTCCACCTGATACACATCCTGTCTCTGACTGTCATCTCCAGAAGCCCTTCCCTGACACGCCCAGGAAATGAGGTCTCCTGAAAATGTGTGGACCTCAGAACCACCCCCCTTCTCGCGTCTGCATCAGTATTCTGCATTTGCCACTCGACCGGGCCAGATATAGTCAGGTTCTCAAGGGCCAGCACAGAGCCCCCCCACATAAGCAGGTGCTCATCAACAGCCTTAACGAGAGCCCTCCAGGACTCAGGAACAATAGGTATGCACCCCCAGGCTTCTCAGTGTGGCTAAAGCAGGTGCCTCCCTGCCTGGAATCTGGTCCACCAGCTGACTTCAGAGACAATCCGCCCTGAGGAAGGCTTGGAGAGAGCCTGCTTGTTCATGCAACTTTGCTGGACTGTTAGCAAGCTGGACAAGATCAGAAAGCCCTACCCAATGGTGATTCATTCCCTAGACCCTAGCCACGCCCTGAAGCAAATGTCAGATTTCACACATTTAATGAACCCATGCTTGAAATCTGTGGCCTGTAAAAACTGATTTACACTGCCATTAGAACCCTTGGTGCCTACAAGAGAAGTTGAGAAGTATGCTGTATGCACGGAGAAGGGGTTTTTCTTTTCCCCAGCTCCCTGAGATGTTAATTCACTCCAAGGCCTAGAAATGTTCCTGCGAGCCTTATTTCAATTACAGTATTTCTTTCAGCACCTCAAATTCACTTCTCCCATTTTGGAGAAGAGAGGTTGAGCCAGGTTAGATACAAGCAACCAAGGCCAACCACGTAAGTGTTAGACCCACGGAAGGGAGGCTGGGTGACAGATGAGGGGGCTGCCCCAGAAAGACAGAGCTCGGCTCACCTGCTACTGTAATTAAACCCTGCCTCAGCCCACACCTCGTGGCCACAGTGTGGCCACAGCCTCCTTGATTTATTACCTGTAGCTCCTGGTGTGACTTTGTCTCTAGGTCCACGGTTCCATTTAGACCCTCTAGTTTTAATACCATGGAGTGGCTGTGCTTCCTGTCTGGGTGACAGGTGACCTCCTCTTAGCGGCCCCATGGAACTGTGACTACATGAAGCAACTATGAAGAATGTTCTAGAATGAAGATCTTGGACATCTGGGCTCCCATTTCCAAGCCCCACCAGCTGAGAGTTCTGTTCTCATGTGTACACCGTGGGAGATCGGAAGCAAGGCGACCCCACCACCTGCACGCGCTTGCACAGCTGAACACTATGGACCACATTGATTGGTCTGTACCTCAGCATTGGCCAGTTAATGATAGGGAACTTCTAAGTTTTCAAAGCCAATCAGCTGGTCAGATTGGGCCAACAGGTAAAGGAGCTTGTGGCTTAAGCCTCGAAACCTGAGTTCAATTCCACCCGGAACCCACTAATAGGTAGAAAGAGATCACCAACTCCACAAAGTTGTCTTGTGACCTACACACACATACCATGGCACCCACACCACACACACAATAATTAATAATAATAAACTTTTAAAGTTTTCAAAGCCAGGGTTGCAGAGATAACTCAACCATCTTGCAGACAACCCAATTTCAGTTCCCAGCACTCACATAACAATTCATAACTGTCTGTAACTTCAGTTCCAGGGGATCCAACACCTCTTCTGACTTCCATAGGCATGATGGACACATGTGGTGCACAGACACACATACATGCAAAGCAGACACACACACACACACACACACACACATCTTTAAAATTTCATATTTTAGTAACTTTTCAAAAGCAGTCAAAGGAGCAGCTTGCAAGAATGCTCCTCCTTTACCAAAGACTCCCCCAGGGATTTGGAGAGCCGCTGGCCTGAAACCCAGTGGGTTGCTTGTGACAGGGTGGGGACCCACAGGACCACAGTCGGCTGCAGGGCTCAGTGGCAAAGCCATGTCGTCACCACAGTGGGCCTGAGCATCCTTCATCTTCGCTCCCAGGGGAAAGCACCTGAGCTCTTCAAGGATCTTTATCCTGTGGTAGCTGGTCTATGAGGAACTGTCAGTAAACCCCCTGTCATGTGACCCAACCCTCATGGAAGATTGTCACATTCTGACATGAACAATTCCAGTAGAGGACAGAAGAGCTACAGGGTGAGGAGCATCCCTGCCTACCCTCACAGCCTCCTCCTCCTTGGTTCCAAGCAGAAGTTCGTTTCTCTGATGCGGGGTGTCCGCCTTAGGCAACCAGAGCTGTGACAGGTTTGGACACGACATGCATGCACTGTGCCAGGCTCACAGGGACCACGCAGGGACACTGTTTACTAGTCACTCCCCTGGCTTGCTTAGCTACCTGTCTTACACAGCTCGGGCCCAGCTGCCTAGGGTTGGCACCACCCAAGACAATGCCTCACAATCTGAGGGAGGCAGTTCCTGAGTTGAGGTTCCCTCTCCCCAGGTGTGCCAAGTTGACAACCGAGGCCAGCCACATCCTAGTGGACCGTGACATCCCAGCACTGGTCAGCACCAATCCCACTCTGTCTTTCTCTGTTCCCGAGTGCTCTGTGCTCTCCTGCCACAGGACAGTAGCACGCTTTCCCTTTACCTGGACACTTTCCTTGCCTTCATGAATGTTAGCCCCTTTGATCTGGTGGCTTTCAACTAAAAGGCCACCTCCTCTGGGTTGTCCTCCATGACCACCAAGTCTGAAATAGTCTCCCTCATCCCCAACCCCAGCCCGGCTTGGGTCAGTCTCCCGGGTGGTACCCTGATTGGATCTTTCTGAACAATTGCTATTACCCATTTTGTTCTCTTCTTGGTGTCGCATCTGCTGAAGACTCACCGTGCACCCTTTCCCTCGGGCACTCAGAATTACAAAGGTCTCAAACCTCCATCTTCACATTTCAGTGAATGAGGCTGAAGCCAGGTGCCCCCGGGAAAATCAAGTGAGGAGTCTGGCAAGGAAATCATAGGACTGCCCAGTGAGGTGGGGAGATGGAGGACGGCCACTCTGAGGAAAGGCAGAAGGGCAGAGACCTGAGGGAGGCTTGCTGCCCTCATACCTCGGACAGACGCTCTATCCTGTGAGGATGGGGCTAGAATCCTCACATCCCCAGAACCTGAAAGCTTCCCCGTATCCAGAAGCATTCTAATGCTCACACACTAAGTGCTAAGCATTGACTTCAGACAGCCCAGAGGCTGTCCTCCCCAAAGTGACGGCATCCCTGAGGTGACTCACAGTACGAGGCCTGAGCCCCATCTTGAGGTTGGCTCTGTTCATAATTAGAAGGTGGAAACAGCCACAATGACAGCAACTAGACAGTATGGCAGTCCCCCAGAACCAAGTTGGGGATGGAGGCAACAATGGTCCCCAGAGAATTCTGGGAGTCAGAGAAATGGAGCGTTCAACGTCACTGATGGAATGTCTCAGCCTCCCGAGACATGCCATCAAGGAATGCAGCTGACTGGCAGAGGGTGACGTGGCTGCTGTCACCAGCAGTCTTGACTCCATGTCAGAGGATGGTGGGCCACAGATTGGTACCCAGCCTGGCTCTCCTGAGCACCTCTCTGCATCTCACAGGGCGTAGGGCCCTCTTCAAATGACTCTGCAGTCAGGCACATTCATGCAGCTGCAGTGGGCATTGTGACTGAACCGGGAATCTGGATAAAGAGCTCTTGCCACTCGACAATAAGAAAACTGCCTGATTATTGGGGTGTGTTTTGTTTTGTTGCTGTTTGGTTGGCAGGGATTGTCTGGCTCAAAACTTGCCATGCTCCTGTCTCAGTCTCCTGGGCGCTGTGAGAACAGGCATGTGCTGCTATATCCATTACAATGTTCTGTTTTTTAACGAACAAAAGAAACACTCATCAGGGAAGATCTATGGGCTTCAGCTGAGCAGGTGGAGGATGGGCCATTGTCCTCCTCGAGGGACACACACTTCTTGGGATGGGTGGAAACTAGGGGTCTCTGAAGCTGCCTTACTGAGATCTATGTCCACACACCATAGGAGTCACACATGTAAACTCCAGTCAGTAGTTTTCCCACGAGCTCACAGACCTGTAAAATCATTGTCACCTCAAAGGAAACACATCCAGTTCCCTTGACCACCATCAACCACTTTGCCCCACAGATCTTCCAACACTTTGTGTAGTGTAAGTGGGTTCTCCCATGCCCACCTTCAGTTACTCGCACTGTTTTCAAGGTTTCTGCCTACTATAGCATGCGCCATGTCTCATTTTTTATTGCTGTTTTATGGACATACCACATTATATTTACCCTTTTGTTGGTTATGGAGACTCGAAGCATCATTCCCACTCTGGGCTCTTATGGATACTGCTACTGTAAACAACTGCATAAAACTTTTTGTGTGGATGTGATTTAGTTTCTCAGTGAGGGCAATTAATATGACAACTCTGAATTTAATCACTTGAGGTATTTCATATTTCACGGTATATAACTTTGATCTCGATGAAACTCTGCCAGACCCATTTCCTCAGTGGCCAGGCCATCTTTGCACTACCGCCCAGCCACTTGGAGCGAGCCAGGCACTCTGGAATGGCTCTGAAGTTAGCAAGATGTTTTTGTAAAGCAATGGCTGCATCTCACACACAGGAGTGGGAAGCCTGGCTGCTCCACATCCTTGCCAACACTTATAACGTCCTTTTTACTTTAGCCAACTATGAGCACAAGGGCAAGTCCCACTGAGGAGTGGCAGGCCTTTTCCTCTGGTGCAGATCCATGCTGTAATCTGCATGGAAACTCAGCAAGGGTGTGATTGACCCAGGTCCACTATATACACTTGGCTGTATCATGCATACAGTTGGTTTTTGTTTTTGTTTTTGTTTTTTTGGTTTTTCGATACAGGGTTTCTCTGCGTAGCTTTGCGCCTTTCCTGGAGCTCACTTGGTAGCCCAGGCTGGCCTGGAACTCACAGAGATCCACCTGGCTCTGCTTCCCGAGTGCTGGGATTAAAGACATGTGCCACCACCGCCTGGCCATACATACAGTTTTTAAAAGGTTGAAAACTGAAAAAATTGTCAAAAGTTATGAAATTGTGAATTCTAAAAGAGCGAGAAAGTATCAATGTCTTTGGCTCGGTTGGGCCCGCGTATTCTGATTTCTCCAGTATATGGGCACCTCCAGCATACAGGCTAAGTCAGGTGTATGGCAAGGTTCCTTGAGCACTCATATGCTCCTGCTCTGCTGCTGTGTGCCCACCTTCCATCTCAGAAACGACCTGACTGAACAAAATACCACACTCCCAATCTTATTATAATCTAGGTTTAGCAATGGGGTTGTTTGACCAAGATGTCAGCAAAAATGACTTATGGGGGAGTCTGGGAAGTTCCCACCTCAGAGAGTACTCACATTCTTCCCCCATTTTCCGATGCTTGGACTTCATGGATCCTGAGGCTGAGGGCACAGCTTTGGTTTCTGTGGTGGCTTGAATGAGATTGGCCTCCATAGGCACATATATTTAAATGCTTTGTTACCAGTTAGTGGAACTGTCTGGGAAGGATTAGGAGGTGTGGCCTCATTGGAAGAAGCGTGATACCAGAAGCAGGCTTTGAGATTTCAAAAGCACACACCAGGCCCAGTCTCTCTCTGCCTGCTGCTTGAGGATCAGGATGTAGCTCTCAGCTACTCCTCCAGCACCATGCCTGCCTGCATGTGTCCTGCCATGATGATGATGACTAACCCTCTGAAGCTGTAAGCACGCCCCCCGTTAAATGCTTTCCTCTATAAGCTGCCTTTGTCATGGTGTCTCTTCACAGCAACAGAACAGTGACTGAGATAGTTCCCAATGACAATCCAAGTCTGCACCTCACCCTGGACTTCCTAACCCCAGCCTTCTGCTGCATGAGAAAAGAAGTGTCCGGGTCATTCTGTTGCTGTAATAAAATGCCCTGGCAAAAGCCAACACAGAGGAGAAAGGGGGTTGTCTGTCCAGCAGTTCTAGGTTACAGTCCATCGTTAACAGGAAGTCAAGACAGGAACTCAAGCAGCTAGTCACAGCCAAGAGCATAGGAAAAGGGTGCACCTTGCCGCCTGATTGCTGTGTTTTACTCAGCTGGCTTTCTCCACGCTTACATAGTTCAGGGCCTAGGGAATGTGCTACCCACAATGGGCTGGGTCTTCCCACATTCACAATCTAAACAATCCCCCATAGACATGCCCACAGGCCAACCTGACCTAAACCATCTCTCACCAAAGTTCTCTTGCATGAGGTTCTAGGTTGTGGCAAACTGACAGGTAAAACCAACCAGCCGAGAGAGCAAAAGTGTGAATTGGGGGATTTTCTAGGATATCACAGAGGGCATCTTCCTCTTGGGTGTGTCTTCTTAACACTCTGCAAACCTGTTTTATCCTCAGTGTGGTGTGCTCATCTGCAATGGGGTGGGGGACTGGGACACCTGCCCTATGAGATGCAGGTGTGAATAGGACCCACCCAGGTCCTGAGTCCCCCAGATCCTGCTCTCAGCCCCATGATGTAAGGCCCCCGAATTGCACAATTTGAAGTAGTTGCATGGTTTCATGCTATGTATGCCTTACCCGATTTTATAAACATCTAACTAAACAAAAGAAGAGCCCTCAAATGTCAGGAAGACGTACTGAGTCCCTGCCCTGGGCCAGGTACTAGAGCTAAGGATAATCCTGGGATCTGCTTCCGCTGTTCCCTGGGGGCTCCAGGAGCAGCAGTCAGGAACAAAGCTACCGCCCTCACGAGGGCACCAGCCAATTCCTCCCCATCTTGCCTCTCAAGCTTTGGAATTTATTAAGCTCAAGCGAATTTTGCCTTCTGTTTTATTAATGAATGTTTTAATGTAAAAAAAAAAGTTTGAAATCATTTTCCAGTTTGATTACTTCCATGTGGTCTCTCCCAAAACCCTGAGTACACAGATTCTTGGAGAGGCAACTTTACTTCTTCTGTGGTCACATAGGCCTCAGCCCTGCAGGGGACTGTGCCCAGCTGGGTGTCCAGCCAGCCCACCGTATCAGAGGTGAGCAAGGACTAGCCCACAGGCCCAATAACCTGCAAAGAGCAAGACCAGTGATGTTCCAAGTGCCAGGCAGATTGGGGCCAGTTTTGAGAAGGACCATGGGGCTTGGGTGGGACAATGTCTCTTCCCACCCCCTCAGGCTGCCAATGAAGAGAACCTTGGCCATGCTGCGCGGTGGTGATGCACACCTTTGATCTCAGCACTCAGGAGGCAGAGGCAGGCAGATCTCTGTGAGTTCGAGGACAGCCTGCACTACAGAGTGAGTTCCAGGACAGCTGGGGCTACACAGAGAAACCTTGTCACGAAAAACAAACAAACGAAGAACCTTGGCCATGTCTGCACCTCCAACCTTGTCACGTCATTGCTGATTCTTAGAGCAAAGAACTGAAGCTCAGAGAGGTTAGGCAGTCAGCCCCAGGTCACTCAGACAGGAAGTCTGGGAGGCATTCCAGCTGGGGTTGTCACAAGCCCACCTGACCTCTGACCCATGTCTTCTGCTGCCCACCCCCAATGCCAGTGTAGACACTAACTCTGCTCCATCTGGCTAAGAAGCAAGACAATGGTGCGTGTGTGCGTGCGTGTGTGTGTGCGTGCGTGCGTGTGTGTGTGTGTGTGTGTGTGTGTGTGTGTCAGACAGAGACAGAGACAGAGCGACAGTGCAAGCGTGCACATTCACATGCTTCTGGGTGGCCACAGGTCAACACTGGTGTTTTCCTCAATAGCTTACCACCTTCTTTTTTGAGACAGGGTCTCTCTTGCATCTGAGACTGCTGATTCTCCTCGGCTGGCCAGGCACCAAGCCCTGGAGCGGCCACCCTCCACCACTGAGGTTACTGGATGTCTGGGACTGTTGTGCAGAGTTTTCACCAGGGTTCTGGGGAACCCAAACTCAGGTCCTTATGCTCACACAGCGAGCACTTGACAGACGGAGCCAGCTCCCCAGCCCCAAGGCAGAGCTTTGGCTGGCCCTCCTTCCACCGGGGCTGCCCTAGAAGAGCAGGAGGCTCCCCGGGTCTGTGTGCGCCGGCCCAGCTCTTCGAGGCCCTGGGCCATTTTCTCTAATGTGCCTGCTGATGAGTTGCCTGACAATATTATGCTAAGTTATGTGCATACAGAGTGGCATCCTAGACTCTAATTACCAGCTGCATCTTTGAAGGATTCCTGCCTCATTTCCAGGATAATCACTCACCTCGGTCTCTGTGGCTGATGAGCTGTTTGGGGCCAACTGAAGGCCCAGCCCAGCCCCGCTGGAATGCACAGGGTTCTGGGTGTCATTAGCGGCTCCGATTTGCCTCTTTACAAATCTGTTTCGTATATAAGGACAAAGGAGGACACATTTCTGCCCAGTCTTAGGACACTCATTGCATTCTTCTGCAGCCTGCTCTTCTTACTCTCTCGGGGGAGGTAGGAAGGGAGGGGGCATCTGAACATGGCCTGCCTTCGAAACTTGACCCGGTGAGCATAGTGGGGACAGGGGACACACACAGTGGGGACACACACAGTGGGGACACACACAGTGGGGACAGGGGACACACACAGTGGGGACAGGGGACACACACAGTGGGGACACACACAGTGGGGACACACACAGTGGGGACACACACAGTGGGGTTCTCTCTGCCTGCTCCTCCTGTACACCATTCTGAATTCCAAGTGGCTGAGCTCCACATCAGAACTTGAGAAAGACGTCACCTCGGTCCCCAGACACCCAGGCCACAGGCTGAGCAAGGCTCTTCCATGCCGTTTACATCTCATCCCCTTGATTTCAGAGTCAGCGGGCTGATGTGTGAACACCTGGCCTGGACAGGAGCACCCCTGGTTAGGGCTGGAGATGGGACAGAGTAGTAGGAATGCAGGACGCAGCTCAAGTGCAGAAGGCTAAGTTTCTGGTTCGAAAGGCCTCACCGGCCTCAAGACCAAGGTCTGTGAGCCCTGCCAACACCTGACCTCAGCTCTCCCACTATGAGCCTTTCCAACACGCCTGGTGCTTTCTACCCCAGGACCTTTGCACATCACTGCCCAAATGCCCTTCTCTTTCGGGCTTTCCATGGCTCCCTTCTCGCCATGTCCTAGTGGCCGAGTCCCAGCAGCCCTTCTCTACCCTGCCCATCACCTTCCACCCTGATGCCTGCCATCATCCTCTGCCTAGACCTGTCTTCTTCATTGAGCCTCATGCCCACCAGGTACTAGACTCCGGTCTGCTGGTGTACCACGAGTCTGACCCGTGCACAGAAATGGTACCATCCTCCAAGGCACCATTGTCAATGTCTCTAACCCACCGTAGGTGCTCTGTCCACACAGGGTGGAAAATGTCAGCATAATCCATTGCCCTCTGCCTCCTCCTCCACTGTCTGTATGCCAGGTTCCCCAGTCTCTCTCAAAGGAAAGATGCCCAGGTGAATGTCCCAACAAGAGACTGTCTCCTTTTCTTCACTCTCCTCCTAACTCAGAATATCAAGTTCTTCATACGGACAGACAGAGCCCACAGCCAGACACTAAGAAAGGGACCTGGCTTGTGCCCAAGCACAGGTTGTGGGGGGCTTCATGGTGACTCAGAGTCACCCTGAGGTCTAGGGGATTCTGTTTCAGAATCGAACCTCAACGTGGAGAAGAGGGCAGAGCCTGGCATCTCTGCCAGCAGGCAGCAGTCTGCAAAGATGCTATAGAACAGGTCACTCATAAAAGAGGGAGCAGGGAGGGGAGAAACCCCAGCGCTGGGCTTCGGAGGAAACCCGATCTGGGGCTTCGTGATCCTCCAAAAATTCACCAGCCCCCTAAAGAGCTGAAGTTGCCCCTCAACCATAGCCACATGGGAATGAAATGAAATCCCATGGAAAGATTTGACTTTAAAAAAAAAAATTATGCAATGTTTGGGTGAAAAAAAAAAAGTGGGGAAGTGAAGGGAGGTACCAGAGAGGGGGGAAAGAAAACCAACTCAACTTTTTCCCAGAGCCCAGCAGAGTTATTTCTGTCTTTTAATGATAGATTCCCCGTGGCTTCTAGGGTAGTTTTGAGAGGCGCGAAGGCGGGGCCCACTCGGTTATGTAACTCATTTAAAGTCGGAAATTAGCAAGGCCTGAATGAATCCTGTTACTGTATTCTGACTTCTGGAAAGCCTGGAGCCCGACAGTTCTATTTTGAGGTGAACCAATCCATCACTCTTAGGCCACCTCGAAAACACCACCGGGCCGCATGTCACCCTGCAAAGTTTCATAACAAAAACAGCTGAAGTACTCAGGGTATCGGAACACCGCGTCTCTAAACCAAATCATCCCCAACAGGGAGTTGGCACGGCCAGATGCCATTTGCTCAAAAATGCAAATGGTTAACGCCAAATTAATATTCATCTCCTATACCTTCCTCTTCCCTTCCCAGCCATCTTTTCTTAACGTTAGGCACAGCAAAATAGTCTACTCAACAACATGAAAGGAAATGTCTGTTTTTAACGCAGACTTTGGCCACGAAATAAATTCTGGAGGCCTGAAGGATCTGGGACTCCGGCTGCTGCCACACGGAGGGTGCCCGGCCACTTTCGGTCCTCACATGCCCCCTGGTGGCTGAGATGTGCAGGGGCAGCCTGGGCTACAGCATCTCCCTCAAGGGAGTCCTGAAACCTGTCTGCCCAGGGCATCACTGCAGCTCATGCCTAGGGCTAAGTCACCATTTTCTATGTGCTCCGTAATGAAGGCGGCCTCCCCCAGCCATGCCGCTGATTAATGTCCGGCGAGCTGGGTGTCAGGACTTGCTTCCGCAGACAGCATTTCATACTGAAATACAGGTGGCAAACTAGCACGAGGCCTGAGTGAGTTCAGCAGCTTTGTCGTCAGAGCTGGAGTCACCTCAGTGTGGGGTTCTGTGTCCCCTGACCTCCTCTGCTCACATATCTCCCAGGAACAGTCTCCTCTGACTGAAGAGACTTGATTAAGCTCATGATACCCGTATTGTTTATAAACCTCGTATGTATGAGAATGGAGACATGTTCCTAAAGTTTCTCTCCTTTGAAAAAGGAAAAAGAACCCTTCATGTCACCCATTAAAACATTAAGCCTCTGACCTTTTCTCCATTTTCACCAGTCAAGCTTAAAAATTTTGACATGTCTTACAGTGACTAACGTATAGGGTAAGAATTGATATGTACAGGGCATGGAGGCACACATCTTTGATCCCAGCACCAGAAAGGCAGAGGCAGGAGGATCTCTGTGAGTTCAAGGCCAGTCTGGTCTACATAGCAAGTTCCAGGACAGCCAGGACTATATAGTGAGACCCTGTCAAAAAAAAAAAGGAATTGACACGTGCTACTTAGTTTTGTTTTTGCTAAAATCAAAATAACACACATGTAGCTATATGTACCCAGTAGTATTTGAGTATGTGGGCGTGTATGTACAAGTGCATATGCACATGTATGTACCTGCATGTGGAGGCCATGTTGGTGCCTCCCTCCCTGCTCTTTGTTTTTTGAGGCAGGGTCTCACTGACCCTGGAGCTCACTGATTCAGACAGACTGGCCAGTGAGTCCCAGGGACTATCGCCCAGTTAAGGGGTTAGAGATATGCACAACTACAACTTTTTTTTTCTTCAAGACAGAGTTTCTCTGTGTGGCCCTGGCTGTCCTGGATCTCACTCGGTAAACCAGGCTGGCCTCGAACTCAAAGATCTACCTGCCTCTGCCTCCCAAGTGCTGGGATTAAAGGCGTGCACCATCACTGCCCGGCCACAACTACTCCTTTTACACGGGCACTTGGGATCCGAACTGACAGCGGCACTTTACTGACTAAGCTGTGTCCCCAGGTCCCCAAACAACTTAAAACTGGGAAAAGTTATGCGCCATGAAATAGGCACACAATAGAAGCATGATCAGACATGCCCGTGTTTCAGTAAAATGACCCCAAAGGCAGAGAGAACACAAGCTTTATTGGGCAGCAGTAACAGACCACACTGGCAAACAGGAGAGGGACTGCCCCAAACTGAGCCAATCACGCATGTCATCACAGAACAGAGAATTCGAAGCATCTGGACGTTCCTGCTAGAAAAATTAAAACATGCTGTGCCCAAGTGTCCCTACTCTGATCCAAATGCAATGTCCTGGTGAGCACCGGGCGAGCATCACACACACACACACACACACACACACACACACACACACACACACACACACACACACACACACAGCAGTCCACCAAGGAAGGAGTGAGGCTCCTGGGTCAGTGTGCCTGTGGTTCCCACACTTGAGTGTTTGTGCGGAGGGCAGAGGTCAACCTCAGTGCCATCCACCCAGCTTTCTGAGACAGAGTCTCTCACTGGAACCACGTCACTGGAACCTGGAACGTGACTGTTAGGCTGGCTGGCTGACCAGAGAGCCCTGGGGTCGGGCTGTCCCCAGGGCTGGGATTACAAGTGTGCATTACCAGGCCTGACTTGAGTGCTGGGCTCAAACTCAAGTCTCAAGCTGACCCATCCATCTACCCTGCTGGAGAGCTGGAATTTAAAAAAAAATAAAAACCAAGTATTTGGGGGATGGCATTTACTGCTTTTCCAAGGAAACCAAGTTTGGTTCCCAGATCCCATATCTCATGGCTCACAACCATCTGTAACTCCAGCTTCAAGGGATCCAGTATCTCTGGCCTCTGCCATGCACCCGCATGCACGCGTGCACGCGCACACACACAATTAAAAATAATTTTGAAGAAAACCAAATATTTCTGCAAACACTGAAAATGGTGTCATTGACCTAGTCAAGTCAAATGTCAAAAATAGTTAAAAACAAAAATAGCTATAATGTGTGCATGTGCATACATGTGTGGATGGGTGCACGTGTGTATATGTGTGTGCCATGGTACCCATGTGGAGGTCGGGGGAAAACTTTCAGGAGTAGTTGCCCTTCTTCCATGATGTGGGTCCCAGGGACCAAGTTCAGGGCACCAGGCTTGGCAGAGAGCACCTTCACCTGCTGAACTACCTTGCTGGCCCCGGAAGGTATCCTTGTTAAACAGGATGAAATAGAGGAATGGGTGGATCCCATTTGAAATTTTGGCAAAAACTTAAGATCCTGTCCTAGGTGGAGGGTGGGGGGTTTGGGGGAGTGGGAGGAGGGATGTAAAACAAAAAACGGAAGAACAAAAACATGGAGGGGAAAAAAGGCATTAACCTTCCAACGAGCCCAAAATTCAAAATACATTAAAAAGCATCTCCGACACCCCCAAACCTCAGGACTATGTAAACAGAGATGTTGGCAGAGAGGCAATGGTGTGGACGTATAGAAGACCAGCACAAAGAAAGCTTCACTTTGTGGGGAGCAAGGTCGGGGCCTGTGGAGCTCTCAAAGGTGGATGAGCCATCCATCCCCCACTCCAGTGGGCTGGGGACGGTCTGCTCCATGCTCACGGTGCCCCAGACAGAGAGCGCCCCTGCTCACCTAGCATGATGGCGACTCATGTGCTCTGAGCACAGCTGTGGGATGGACGGAGAGGCTGTCTGCTCGTCACATCTTAAAGGAGAAAGAGGAAAGGACAGAAACGGAAGGCAACCCTGCTGGCCCCGCCCGAGGCCATCGTCCAAAGCTAGACAAACAGCCCTTCCTCAGAGGAACAGCTAGGGCTGTCAGGGGTGGGGCTACTGGTGTTCAGAGGGAGGCGGCAAGGCCCTGAGAAGCTCCCACTTCACGTTAAATGCTCTGTTGAGTCCCTTGGAGTTCCCAGGCGAGGGTGTCAGTGGAATGGGACAGGAGTTGTCTTCAAGTGGATAGGCCAAGAGAATCCTACTGTTAGAAGGTCGTAACCGTGGCTTGGCCGGCCATCTCCTCTCCAGTGCCCAAGCACTCCGAGTTCTTGGTTGAGAGGGCAGTTTGACGTTTGTAGGAAAGGGTCATGGTCTCTGGTCCGCCCCGGCCCTGCCTCTCATGTTCTGAGGAATGTATACGACACCAAGTTTGCACGTCCTTAGTCACTCAGGGACTCCCAGGGGGTAGTGCTGGCAAGCTGCGGGTTCACAGGGAAGCCCCACAGCCTGGGTCAGTCCTTCATGCTCTTGACCGCCTCCCCAGAGAACAAGGGACTCATGGGGACACTGTCCAGTACCTGAGATTTCAAGCACTCCAGGCATCAGGTGGGACCTGAAGTGCCGACTCCATCTGAACAAGCGGGAAGAGCAGACAGCAGCTTTCTCCAGCTCTCAGAGGTTTGTCTACATGCGGGGCCGGGCCCGGGGTTTGCAGACAGCACGGGTTTATTGTAAGGCTTCCAGTTTTTCAGGGTGACTTTGGGAAGGGTAGGCTTGGGACACTGGGCAAGACCTCCTCCACCCTGAGACATGGGCTTGGCTCCCCCTCTCTGAAACCCTGGGAGATGACCTTATTCCTGAACTGTCACTCAGGTCTTGTGACTCACCTTACCTGGGCTCTCAGGAACACACTGCCGAAGCACAAGACCTTAAAACAATTGATAGGAAGTCCAGACACAACTGGAGGTCTTAAAGGATAGTGAGATACAGGCCACGCCCCCAAGGTGAAGTTGGCCACCCTGGCAGGGGAGGACTCCACTCCTGGCTTCCCCTCAGGCCCTCCTGGGAGCTGCTGCCCACAAAGGACAAGCCTGTGAGAAGCCTCTGCCTGCCAGCTCGGTCGCTGGTAATTCCTCTTCTCAGGAAATGGGCTGTGCTGGGGAAGAGAAGGTCCCAGAGCCCTGACCTCTCCGCCCCAGCTTCAGAATATCTGAGTCACAGCTGTCCTGTTGTCTAAACAATGAACAGAGCTCTTATCACGCTGTCGACACATTAAAGGGCTGTTCGGCCTCTTTCTTCCAGTTGGAGGGACTCTGTTTCAAGTGCCCAGGCTGGCCTCGATGGCCACTAGCTGTCAGCAGCGGGGCCACACCGCTGGGGCTGTTTTATGAGGTGGCAGGGACCGTCAACTCAAGGGTGGCTGCAGGCTGTCAAAAGGGATCAAGCCGAACATGCGGCCTCCAGCACCCGCTCCCCTCAGCCTTTCTCCCAAAGCCCGGGGTCCCTGCGGCGCCACGGGTGAGGCTGGACAGACTCAGTTTCTCCCATCGAGAGAACTTGAACTCTTCAAATCACACCCTCTTCCTTCCCCAGGGACAGCTTTGTATTTTTATTTTCCTTTTCTTTTCTCATGGTGTGTGTGTGCACACACACGTGCATGTGTGCGTGCGTGCGTGTGCGTTGTGCAGCAGTCTTACTATGAACCCTGACTGGCTGATACTCACTAAACAGTCATGCTGGCCTCTGCCTCAGCCTCCTGAGTACTGGATTCCAAGCATGCACCATACCCAACTTCAGAACTTGACGTTTTTCTGAAAACACTTTTTTGTTGGTTCGTTGGTTTTTGAGATGGGGTCTATATGGTTGTGGATTGTGGCCTTGAACTCTCTCTGTTTGAAGTGGCCTTAAACTCAAGAGATTTCCCTGCCTCTGCCTCCCAACTGCTAGGATTGAAGGTATTTGCCTTTTTAAGAGCAAGAAAGAGTTGAGGAATGCACGTGTGATAAGACTGTTTAAAAATAAAAGGCCTTTGGCAACCTTCAACTAGACAGAAACTTTTATCACATGACAACAGGTTCAAGCCATAAGGAAGCTTGCAGAGTGACCCACACAAACCTCAGATGAGCCACCCGGTCCCACACCTTCACCCTCACTTCAGCATAGCACCCAAGGTTCCGACAGGTGCACCTCTCAGGTCCCCCTCCCATCCCCTCAGTGTCACATCCCTGTCAGGTGCCCAGGCTCGCTCGCTTGCTCGCTCGCTCGCCTCAGTGAAACTGCATGTGCCAGCCATGACTGCACGGCCCACCGGAGGCGGTTCATGCACACGGGACTTGAATTCCTTCCCTGGAGAACACAGACTCGAGTTCCCTGCAGCTTATGAGGTGAGCTTCGAGTAGCTGGGCGGGGAGAACCGTCTCCGCAGATACTTGAGGACGTAGAGGGGCAGGCAGCTGACCAGAGTGATGACAGATACCTTCCAGAGGAACGACAGGGTGGCGATGAAGTAGACGTCTGTAAGTGAGGAGATGGTTGTGACTGAGCGTTCTACAAGATGTGCATGAGGTCACCAAAAGAAAGCATTCTCTATTCCCTGTTCCTCACTCTTGCAGAGGTCACGCCTTGGGCCAGCAGTGCACGTGGCTCTCATTTCCAACCAACCCTCTTTCCTCCCCTACCTGCCCCCCACCCCCCACCCCTGTATTTGGTGAAATGTTACTTTCAACAACTAGGAAAAGAACCTTCCGGAAAACATTCCCACAGGTGTTTTTTATTCTAAATGACAATTGGAGTTTCTTCTAAACCACAGAGCACAGAAAGTGACATTCATTGCATGGCTCTGCTTCTCAGTGGATGTTCAGACTCTGACACCCACAGAAAGCCAAGAGAGGGACCCACGGCCACAGGGCAACATGAGCAGAGACCACTTATGAAGATGAGGCTCGCACTCAGAGCAGGGCACTCCGTCCTGGGCTGAGGATGGTGAAACCAGGCGCTTGGGAAGCTTGGGAGAGGAGGCAGCAGTGGATCCACACCGGGGATGTGGGGATAAGCCCTGCTCAGTCTTGAGCACAGTATGGAGAGGAGGATGTCACCAGTGAAACACCTACTGTGTACTAGGCTCCTACCTGTTCAATGTCCAAAGCCACCTCTGCGTCCCTTCAGACCCAGACCCTTAGGCACATAATAAGCACTCACAAAACCTCTCTAAAAGGAGACGAGTGTAAACTAATGTCTCACTTTCCAGGGGATAATGCTCTTCTTATCTTCACTAATAGCTTCCCAGGAGCTAGTGAGGTAGGGAAAAGAGTCTGGACCAAAGACGTTCCCAGACAGTCAGAGCGTCTGTTTTCTCCTAAGGACCCTCTAAGGAACCTTGGTAGACTGCTCCCTCCTTCAATGCTACCAGTGAGCTGTGTCTGGAGATGGCACTGGCACTTTAGGCATGAACCTGTTCATACCTGGTCCATGGGTATGTGCCAAGGGATGCACATGTCTCACTGGCCTCCCGCAGCCTCCCCACGCCCCTGTAACCAACTGGAAGTCTCTGGGGGGGGTTGGCCTGCCGTCTGGACTACAGGAGTGAAGGGCAGGGAAGCAGCCTAGGAACCAGGCTGTGTTCCCCCCACCACCACCACCCATTAGCAGACTCGCCAGAGGATCTGTGAGTTCATTCAAACACAGAAACCTCACCGATCTTACTGCAGAGCATCTAGAAGGAAGATTCTCTCTGCTGGCCTCCTAGGATGACATGGGCCCTGGGGATTTCACAGCTCAGAGGCTTGAGTCTGCCCCGGGCTGAGGAAGCCAGTGTTAAGAGTGACAGAGCAGCCCAGCAGAGACGAAGCTGGCTGCTGGAGCAGGCTCCAATGCAGAAGTGTGTGGAGGGGAGCTCGAAACGGGGCTGGGCCAGCATGGAGTCAGCCTGGCAGCTAGCCACCCACAGGGAAGGGCCAGCATGGTGTGGAGTCAGCCTGGCACACGTGGGGAAAGGCCGGCTGAGTTGATGTGACCTCCAGATGCCTTAATGCAAGTGTGAGGCTCAGTCCAGGAACAAACAGGCTGGGCCTGGAGACAGACACGGACGCTCTCAAACCCCTGCTTGAGGCTGCGCAGAGAAGTCACCCTAGCCCTCCGCTGTCCACAGTCCCACTCCCATGCCATCCCCGCTTTCCAACACCCTCCTCTACACACACTCTCTCTCCCTTGTCCTCTTCTCCCCACTGAACCTGGCCCCAGGGCATGTCCCTTCCTCTCCACCCCCCCACTATCTAATCTACGATTTCCTGTAGTATGGTTTACCTGGGTCCCGCTCACCTCTCTCTCCCTCTGCAGCTCTCTCCCATCAGCCTCCTGTGCTCAAAGGATGTTTCCACTTGAGTCCTGCATCCTCTGACCAAAAGGGTCAACTCCCTGCCATCCTGGCCCAGGGCAGGCACTCCTGGTCTACCAAATGAGCCGATGGCCACTGCTTGGAACAACTGTCACTTCTCAGCCACTGGGACACACAGTAGTTCTCAGGGAGCCTATGACAGTCCCTAAGGAACCAGACCAGGACTACAGGGCAAAGGAGAGCTGACTGGCTCAGCCCAGATTCCTGGGTACTGATGGCTCACACTCACAGACTGAATTTCCGACCAAGGTTTCATGTGAACCGAGGGGTTTTGTGACCCCCCAAAAGACTGGAAGAAAGGAATAAAACTTTGCAAAGTCTGGCTTGGTCACAAGGCTTGTCCCAGGAAACTGCTTCATTATTTATCCCTAAAGATGTTCCATATCCCAGGGTGGTCACTGGAGAAACACAGCAAACACACCTCCCCTTCATACCCGGGAAGGGGCAGTGCCCAGGCTCTCAGCAGACAGACACCCACAAAGGCTCGGGTCTTTATGAAGAAATCAGTCTCCTTTTCCCAAGCCTGAGCATGCACTCTGTACATGCTGAGCACCTCCAGCGGCCCAAGAGACAGGACAGTAAGCACTGTGCTCATAGTTGCTAGATTTTGCTGCTGAACAAACCATATGTCTGTGTGTCCAGCACAGACATCCTCATTCAAATGCTTTGGATCAGCAGTTAGTGAAATCTAGGGGTGTGGAGTCCACAGAGAGAGCAGCTCTCTGCCCTTGATGAATTCATGAAGGATCCCCCCCCCTTCCTAAGTCAACCAGCTCTGTGGAGTTTAAAACAGACATCTGCCAGATGTGGCAGTGCACACCTTTAATCCTAGCACTTGGGAGACAGAGGCAAGTGGATCTCTACATAGTGAGACTGTCTCAACACTTCTGTCCTGGGACTAAGGCTCAGGGCCTTACCAATAAATTCGTGGAGGAACACCAGGGAGGCAATGTAGCAGGCCAGGCTGAGCAGCTCGGCCACTGTCATGAGCCAGTGCCACGTCTGGATGGTGAGTGCCACCATCAGCAGCTCGGTGAGGATGAGTGAGGTGAAGGAGATGGCCACGATGTGCACGAACTCCGACTCGAACAGCAGCAACGCCCCGTACATGATGGTGCTCCCTGCAAACACCACAACGAGGGTACCTGAGGCACACCTGCTGCCCACTGGTCACCGGGGCGAGTCCCGGGGTGTCTCAGTCTCTTCGTGTGTACATGAGGTGTCTCAGGCCCCGCATCTATACAGGATGTCCATTTATCTCACACACCAGGTGCTCACCCGAAGGTCATTTACACCATGGCATCAGCGTTCCCGTACTTTGTGTCCCACCAGGTCAGGACTCAAAACGTTTTGTTTTTTCACATTTCGGATCAGGAACAGAGACCTGAACGACCTAGGCTTCTCCCTGACTTTGACAACAACCCAAGAAGCAACCAAGCTGCTCTGCAGAACCCTGCCGTCCATGGTGCTGCGGGCCACCCCTTACATTCCCTGCATGATCTTAGGCCCTGGCTTCTTTCTGGGTGACCTCTTCCCTTGCCTCCCTCCCACAGAGGTCAAGGTTAAAGCACAGGAGGAGCAGGTAACCCCCCACCCCAACCTCACCTTGATAGATACTGATTAACACCCATATTAAGAACGTCTTGTAGGACAGTGGCCGCCCCTAGATGAGAAACAGAAAGACCAGGGGTTACTGTGGAGGCTGGCGGCTCACCGCTGTCAGTCCTGTTGGGACTCTTTCCACTGACCACTGCCAGTTTTTATCACAAACACCCACAAAGGGGCCCCCAACATATCTGAAGGTGGAGTAAAAATGGCATTTTTCAAAAAGAACCCAGAGTCGGTATATGCCTGGCTTCTCGGCTCCTCTGAGAACACTAAGGTAGGAGGATGGTGGGTTCAAGGCTACCCTGGGCAACTTAGTGAGACCATTGAGAAATAAAGGAAAAGAAGGCCGGGGTGGCACATGCCTTTAATCCCAGTGCTCAGGAGACAGAGGCAGGTGGATCTCTGTGAGTTCCAAGCCTGCCTGGTCTACTCAGCCAGTTCCATGCTAGCTGGGGATGTAGTTCAGTGGGAGAGTGCTTATGTGACATGTTCAAGTCCCTGGGCTTACAGAAAACAAACACAACCAGTAGAAGGAAGATGCCAGGCCTGCAGACAGAAAGCCCCGCCTCTCCGGCAGCGCAGTGTCAGAGACCACCCAGGAGCACAGGCAGCAGGGCCAGAGCAGACCACTGGCTGTGTGCAGTTTGCACTGACCCTCTCCCCACCCCCAAATCCCCCACCTTCCCCCAGAGGAAGGAGGCCTCCACCCCTTGTGCCCACAGACAGGAGGAGCAAGTGCAAAATCAAGGAGAGAGAAGGGAGAGGTGGTGGGAAGGGGTGGGGGTGACGGAGCGGAAGTTGGGGAGGCCTGGAGAACCTTGAGGAGGTCCTTGTAGAGCTCAGGATACAACATGGCGACTTCCGACTTCACGTCTTTGTCCAAAACCAGGGAGAACACGGGAAACATGGTATAGATGGTGGAATACCTGAGGGGATGGCTGCGTCAGGGACTGCTCACCATCCCGGCCTCTGCAGCCCCACCTCCCTCCCGTCCCCCTCTTTACCACACCCATAATGCACCATGCCCAGCTCTTCGCACTGAAGACTCAAGACAGAAAACAGAGGCGCCCTCAGGGGCTTTTGTGCTAGTATCCATGTCAAGGAGTGCTACCGACCAGTGTCAAGGAAGAGAGAGTGTGTGTGTGTGTGTGTGTGTGTGTGTGTACATGCGATGCGCATGCACGGGGCGGGGCACAGACTCAGGGAGGTCAGCAGGAATGGGAAGTTTCTGTGGACACCCAAAGAAGAGCAGCTGTACCCAATCTGGAAGCCCACCTCAGGTAAAAGCAATGTCGGGTGCGAAGGCCCTGAGGTGAGGTGCGGCTGTCATGAATAGAGAGCAGGAGGATGTCTGGGACTACAGGCACAGGATCAGATCATAGAAGGCCACACAGAACACAGAACCCCACATTATGTTCCAACTGGAAACGGGTGGCGACCAGTGTGTACTCTCGGGCTGACCCAACCAGACAGCCAGGAAGAGGCTCTGCTGCAGGCCCCGGTCTGGCCCATCTGTCTTCCCGTGCTTTGTAAGCAGAACCGGGCTCTGGTACCCATCCCTGGGCTACCCCACTGCGAGTAAGAGCTTGGCCCTGGGCAGCCAGGAGCAGAGGTATGTCAACGGTAGTCAATGCACCATCAACATTCTGCACTCTGTGCAAGGCCCTGGGTCCCAACATCCTCCTGGGCTCAGCTCCCGCCAAGAGGACAGATTGCAAATGTCTCCCCCGTAACACCCCAGTAGGAGCACTTCGGACTCTCTGAGTGTGTTGAATCTGTGCATCTTCGGGTCCCAATGACCCAGCACTGCGGGCTGAGGCACAGGGGGTGGCTATGTCTCCCCCAGCTGGTGAGGGGTGCTCCAAAGCCTTGCTAATTCAAGGAGGCTCAAAACCTGCCTTGAGGCCAGAAGTCAAGGTGCCTCCGAGACATTTGATGCTCTCCTCCCTATGGGATGTTCTTTGGGATATCGTGAAAAGCGAGCCGGTTGTTTGCGGTGACTTACCCAATGATCAGGAACCCTTGGTAGAGAGGAACGGAGGCAAAGTAGAATACGGAGGAGAAGACAGCCTGCGTGAAGGGGGGAGGGGATGTCACGAGAGTCACAGCACAGCCCCCATCCCACAGAATGCCGCGTGCCCTGCAGCCTGCAGCCCTCACATCGGCCCTAGAGAGTCAGGATTACCGCCATCATCTCTGTGATACAGGAAAGGACATCAAGACCCAGAGAGGGTCAGGGGCTGGCCTGAGATCACACAACTCATTCATGACGAGGCCAGAAGTAGTGAGCGTCCAGCCAAATTCAGCCTCTTTTGTGAACAGCTCACCCTGTGTACTGGGGTTGGGAAGGCTTCACACCCAGGTCCTAAAGTCACTCATGTATCACACAAGGAGAAACTGTAAGGTCCCCGCTTTGGGATTCAAGGCCAGTCCTACCTAAGGAGCCTACACTCCCAATAGCTCAGAATTAGACCCTGCCAGGGATGCACCTTACCACACACTGAAGGTGTGGGAACCAAGCTGGGGCACAGTTACCAGTGTTTCCACATTGGCCACCTTAGAGACCTTACAGTTTGGAACTGGGGATGCTATTTTTGCAATGTTCAGGATCAACTGAGGACCTTGTGGCCACTGGCTGAGATGCTGCCACTGCGCTGTACCTGGGGCCACACGTGAGGTGGGAAAAAAGGTTTGGATTTGTTTGTTTGTTTGTTTCTCAAGACAGGGCTTCTCTAGGTAGCTCTGGCTGTCCTGTAGCCCAGGCTGGCCTTGAATTCACAGAGATCTGCCTGGCTCTGCCTCCCGAGTGCTGGGATAAAAGGCATGCTCCACCACTGCCCAGTGAGAAAATTTTTTTCAAAGCATGTGACAAGCTCGTGTTTCACTGAGAAAGAGCAGTAAGGGTTTTGCCAGCTCTCACCGAAGTCTGTGTTTCTACCGCTGGAAATGGTGCATGCTGGGAAGGCCTGGTGAGGAGGCTAAGTGCTGACTGATGCTTCCCGAACCCTAACATCTACAGGCTGATGGAGGGACTCTGGCTCCCAAGTTCTTTTCCCTACTGTAAGCCCAGGGAATGCTGGGAGTGCTGAGTGGAGGCTTTTTGTAAAACTTAGCTGAGCCAGCTGTGATGGAGCACACCCGTTAGTTATCTTGGTATTTCTGCAGTGAAGGCAGGCAGATCAAGGAAGGGTTCATGGTCAATCTTAGCTACACCAGGAGTTCAAGGCCAGCCTGGGATACATGAGACCCAGGGTCAAGAATGAAACAAAACAAAAACACTAAACCCAAACAAAGAATCCTAAGCACCAAGAGAAGCTGGATCGCGCAGCAGCCAGGCAGGCAGGGCGCTTCTCCCCACACCTGCTGCATGCATTGACAGCATGCTGACAGCCTGCTTGCTAAGGCACAGCCACAGTCGCAAGGAGCCTGGCTCCTCTGACACTTTCACAACCTCACATGGGAAAGTCACCAGTAGCTTCTCACCCAGCTGCACAAACGTGCACAGTCGGGGTTATTTTGCACATCAGCATCAGAACCCCTTTACACCAGCCTGTGCCCTATACAAGGGTACTTCACAGGAAGTGAAGACACTTGTCTCGTTCATCAGAGATCATCATGTCAAGGTGCAATGTCGTGGACAGGGGCTAGAGCTCCTCAGAGGCACAAGGAAGAGGGCCAGCTTCACTCCAGAACCTTCTGGAACCTTTGAGTAGATACCAATGGGAATGCAGATGGCAGCTCATCTGCCTGCTTTTGTGTGTGTGCCCAGGGACAAGATCATTAATCTCCCTCCCAGTGATTAAAACCACAGCATGGCCTGGTCCCATTGGTGAATTAGCATAACGGTCTGATGATGGATTAGCATAAATGAAAAGTACAGATGCAGCCTGGTGATCTGCAGCAGCTGTGCAGCTTTAGAACATCTCCCCCAAGAGGCCAGCAAGAGGCCAGTGGGGAACCGCCTCCGTGAGGCAGGCCAGGCACCTTCCACAGACGGCCACACCCCTTTCCTACAAACGTTTACATGTATGTGTGTGTGCATGTGGACGTGTGCCTGTGAGCTTTCTACAGCACTGGAATGGAGGTCAGAGGGCAACTTGTGGGAGTCAGTTCTTTCCCCTACAGTGTGAGCTCCAGACTCGAACTCAGGTCATCAGGCTTGGCAGCAAGCGCCTTTGCCCCTCAGCCGTCACCAGCCTGCCTTATGTTCATGAAATGTCCTGCTTGGTTTTACTCATGATGATGCAGATGCCCTCAGCTTGAATTCTGGTTTTCCAAGTGCCAACGTCAAGGTCCAGGCAGACCCCACCAGTTCATTTCACAGGTGGAAAGGTCCTCAGTGATACAGGCAAAGAGACAAGGATCAAATGTTCTTATCACCAAACTCATGTATTTCACCCTGAGGCCTGCAGAGGGGCTGGGGTGGGAAATAGAGTCCACAGGCCTGGGCCATGTGTATACTGCCTTCTGCTACTGAAACCGCTTCAGCCCCTTTCCAGCGAGGTTTGAGTCTGATGGGCAGGCCATGAACAGATCTCACTCTGACTCCACCTCAGCCTTTCTACCTGTAGAACGGGCTCAGGCAGTGTGAGGAAGACAGGAGATGCTGACTACATTACAAAGGTTTAGCCAACAGCCAGGGTCTAGGACATGCAGGGGAAAAGTGAGCTAAAGCCAGGTGTGGTGTGGTGGCACATGACAACACTCCCAGCACCTGACGATCACATGCTTGCACACACGCAAGCCTACACTCCCAGCACCTGACGATCACATGCTTGCACACACGCGAGCCTGGATGGCTTAGCAAGAACCTGTCTCACACAACACATTCATTCCTCTGGTGTGGTCGCCATCTCTTGGCCCTTGTCTCTGCACAAAGAGCAGGAGCTGGAGTATTTGGCCCTAACTCTGCCTCTCCCCCTGGGGACTGCAGGAGATGAAAACTAGGGGGTGTCAGCTGGGATGCGGCCAGAGTTTTAAACGTGCCAGGTGGGGCCACAGTTCCAGAGTACTGTCCAACTGCTGCGATTTTCCATGACAGTGACTGGCAATAGGCACAGGGCAAACTGCCACCCACCGCCCACTTGTACCAACAGAGAGGTGCCAGATGCTCACCACCTGGGCAATGTGCCCAGGTGCACATATTAAAAGGTACCAGCTGCCCGCTCACCCGGACAGTGTACCTGTGTGCACCTGTGAAGAGGCGCCAGCTGCCTGCCATGCCCACGTGGCCCTGTGAGAGCTGCTAGCTGCCACCCACCTGCACGGTGTGCCTACGTGCACCTGGGAAGAAGTGCCAGCTGCCTGCCTTACCCACATGCATCTGTAAGAACGTCAGCCACCACCCACCTGTGTGGTGTGTCTGTTTGTACCTGTGAGAGGTGCCAGCTGCTTGCCTCCCCGGGTGGTACACCCATGTGTAAAGGTGGCAGCTGCCGCCCACCTGGGCAGTGTGTCTGAGTACCCCTGTGAAGAGATGCCCATTCTCTGCCTATGAAGAAGAGACTGAGAGGTCCCAGGCGCTGCACACCTGCATGGTGCTGATGCAGAGGCTCCTGTGGATCACGAACTGGCTGAGGGCCGCTGAGCGCTTGTAGCTGTTCCGACCATGCACCATGAGTAGGCGGCCGAGGTGCTTGAACTGGGTGATGGAGAAGTCCGCAGCCAGAGAAGCCTGTTTTCCTTCCTGCAATCCACACACAGAGGTCAGGGTGCATTTCTCTTCTTAATTGAAACAGCAAGACAGGACAAGGAGACCTTTGAAGACATTCA